>NW_027496738.1:0-178260 GCF_021521415.1 Bidens hawaiensis
AACAGGTAAAATTACACTACATATAAAAAATTTTGGATGAAAAACGGCTAAATTTAAACTGTTGCGCGAAAAAACAGGGGCCGGGGCCACCCCCTGGCCCTCAATATCCTTCGCCATTGGGTTGAAGAGGAGAAGAAGGTTAGGGTTGGAGTGAAGTGTTGTCTGATGAAGGAAAAAAGAAGACGAGGAGGAGAAGATGTGAGAAGTGATATGTACAATACTTCTAGGAGAAGAGGACGCACATACCTTTTTAAAAATGTCTTCTAAAAAAACACACTTCAGAGCACAACGTCTGCACGTGGTCTGTGCGGCGCAGACAAAAGAGGTGGGGAAGTGCTTTTAATGAAAAACTAACACCCCCTTAATTTTCATATTCTACTAAAACCGAAAATTCATAACCGCAACAAAATCCTAAAATCAAACTCAAACACCAACACCATCGCGGCCACCGCCAGACATCAAATCACCTATCAACAACCCAACCGAGTGCTCCCCCAAGCAAACCTGCCACTTCCAAACCCAAAACCCATACTAGAATTTCCGAACCCAAACCCCATACTAGAGCATCTGTGAGGTGATACATCCGGCCGTGGTGGTGGTGGATAATAAACGTGCCCTGCGTGTTGGTTCGGGTAACCATATCCAGCCGGTTGCTCTCCATACGACGTTGTTAGATACCCGGAAGCCACCCCCATCCCATGGGGAGAATATGCAGACTTCTCCCCAAACTCATACATGAAACTTAAAACCCCTTTCGGTTTACCAGACGACCTTGTAACTTGATAATTAACTGTCTGAACCTCCATCCTGTTACCCTTGACTCCTTCAAGAAGCTCCTTAACCGGAACATGAACCTCTCCTAAATTCTTCCCGCCGAACATCCCCTCCGCCTTTATTTTCACAACCAGCGTCACACCCGAGACTTCATCGATAAGAAACTTCATGAGAAAGTTTCATATGGGGTTGGAATCATCGTGTTTGTCCATGCTAATTATTTGCTTTTGATATTTGCTGATGGTTCCGGAGATGAAAACGACGGCGTAGACGTGCATTTTGCTAATGAATCTTGATTTCTTGAGGCCTTTTGCAGAGAGGAGAGTGAGGCTTAAACTTCGGTACTCCATGATTGAATTTGGGATCTTGGTGAATTGATTTTGGTGAGGATTTATATTTATAGTGAAATAAGCGACTCTAGGGTTTGTTTCACTTATTTAGACTATTCTTGTAACCCACGTAATTAATTATCAAAAGTTTTAAAAAAGTTATCTGAATGAGTTATTTTAAAGTATAAATATCTGAATTATTATCAGAATTTTATATTATAACAAGTTTTTATAATAATCTGAATGTTTAAATTTTATTATTCCAACGTTGCGTGAAATTGATTGTCATCAAATAAGGAAAAAGAACAATTGATTGTAATTTCCTTCTTTTTTATATCGGGTAATTTCTTCTATAAAAAGCGAATCAATAATTATTATTGATTTGTAATTAAATCATAACACCGTCATAATTCATTCCTTATTGCTTATTGAATTGTAATGAATCAACACTTACATACACCTACAAATCTACTTTAAAAATTCAAAGGTTTATTACTGTTGGTACTTATAATGGATCTCACAATTAGTTATGAGATTAATTTAAGCTTAGCATAAATGACTTACAACCTACAAAGGTCTCGATCTTGTAGTGTTCGTTTATTTGCTATTTTTGGTAAGAAAGAAAATAAGGTTGAGAGAAAGTGGGAGTTGGTGAAATGGTTTTTCAAAAGCTTCTATGTGTATGCCCATGCTTGTACTAGGTATAGTACAAGCATGAGCTACAAGATTTCTATTCATCATAGCTCAATGGGCTTTATTTACAAAGGTCTCGGGCCCAAACATACAAAAGACTAAACGAAAGCACGTACAATACATCGATGATAAAGCTAACAAATACGAAAGACTTATACATATAAAATGGGCTCTACAATCTCCCTCTAGTCTTTAGTATTGTAAGTTGCTTTCGTGTCTAATCCGTCTCGTACTCGAAGCAAGATATTGAATAAACTTGTTGAACTTCTCAACTATTTGATCAATGTTTCCCCAAGATGGGTCTTCAAGCGTGTGTAGAGGAGACTTGTGCAGCTTCATGATGTCTGCCTCACTGAACAACATCAACGCATGTTCGTCAAAGAAATGATAGGATTGCAGCTGCTTGCAGTAGACGATTGCATCAACAGTTTCCCTGGCAAAATGCCAAGAAGTGAAGTCTCAAAGTGTGTCGGGCGCAAAAGTTACTCTTGTATTTCCGGATCTTCCTTCTTTTGCCCGTTGTAGGATCAAGTTCAGTTGGATCCTTGTATGTCTTCCCCATGTTGAGCTTGAAGTTGGGGAAGCCATCTTTTGCTTGCTTGTGTAGGTGCGTCTTGAACCAACCTTCAAGCCGTCACTCACCAACACCATCACCCGCTACCCCTTACAAAGAAGTTCATATCAAGATGGGCAGCGCATGTATTTCATTGTAATGCATATAGGTGAGATCTCCATTCTGACGCTGAATAGCCCAAGACTAGTTGTGGGCGCCACTTGCAGTACATGATAAGTGAATCATCATGATAAGGGACATTTTTGCATCGAATACTTGCATGTTTGTGAATGTTGCCCCTCCAACCCACACCCTGTAAACCCTATCTCCATCACCCTCATCGTCTTTGAGCTTCCTTCTTGGGAGACCTGGGTACCATCGATTTCAAGCGTGCACGCTACCTTCCCTTCCCAATTAATTGTAAACCCGTTGACAACACGCATACCTCCACCACATTCGTCTGCGTCTGATACAACTGTTGAAAGTTATTACTGCTGAGGGTTGAGGCTCAAAGATCCACCACCGCCGCTAAAACTTACACTACATGTGTCACTCTGTTTTAACAAGGTACGAAACCCACCCTAATTTCGTCACTCTGTTTGTTTCTATGTCAATTGGTTAGATACCTGGTGTTTAGAATTACTCTTCTCTTATTACTACATGTGGTGATGTCTTTTTAGTTGTTTATAGTGTAATGAGGTTTTTTGATTCTAATTGAAAGGGTACTCAGTTCATAGCATGTTGTTTTAGAATATGTAAGCTTGTGTTTGTTTAATCCTTCTTAAATCCATACAAATATATGTGACAATTAATTGTTTGATCTTCATTACGAGTGTACAAAGTAGAAAACAATGAAGCAAGCTCATCGTCAGGAAGCTGTGTAGCCATAACGTGCAATTGCCAACTATGAACTTTAGGTAATTTATGCTTAGATTTTATTTATTTTTTATTTGAAAGTGTTTCAAATTTGAACCTGTAAGCAGACCACCACCATTTGCAACATACCAGAGAATACCACAGAAGTTCTTTTTGGGTTTTGTTATTTGAGTAAATAAATAAAGGTTTGGCAACTGCAACTTTGGATTTAAATCCAAGGCTGACACACAGTTTTTATACTTTCGTAGATAGCGTAGCCAACCCAAACAAAAAAATTAGTCTCATCAAAACCTAAGGTAAATTCATATATGGAAGTTATAAACTAAAAATCCAGTGTTAGGCCATGTTTTGTGATTTAGTGTTTTGTATTATTTTATGTTGTACTTAGATAGCTTCTGGTTCATTTATGTATGTTTGGGCTCGAGGACATGTATTTGGAGCACATTGGGCCGGTTATAATGGATAAAAGCATGGGATGCTAGCATTCCCGTGTACAATAACCTTTTTGCATATCTTACTCTCACTTTCTTACCTACTCTCCCAACATTTTTTTTCTACTTTTAGTAATAAACCAAAAATAACAAGATCCGAGATGTCGGTTCTTCGTGAATGATTTCCGCTAGCTCACAAGTGAGATTGATCCAAGAACATTGTTGTTTGATTCCGTCTCCAAGACCTACATCCGATAGGGAATTTGAATCTTATTTTAATTTTGTTCCACCTGGCACCTGTTAATTCATTTTGTTTAAATGATTTCATGTTGTATATGGTTGCTACATTTGAGGGGCACTTGATGTTAGACATCAAAACGAGGTTTCAACAAATAACTATACCAGAAGTCGAGCATGTTATTAATAGCTTAGAAATTGAAGTACATTATGATATGGAAAATTCCAACTAAAGTACATATTTCCTTATAATGTCATGTAAATAAAATTAGAATTTACTTCTATAGGTTGAAGACAATTGGGCTGTATAGGTACAAGCACTCGCACTCGGTGGTGGAGCCATTGCCATGGTGGCTGTGGGTGCACCCAAGCGATGCTGTCCCGTCAAAGCGAAGGATTTAGGAGTCTCATTTTTTGTTCCTCATTATGGTCTAAATTTAACAATATGTAAACACACAACCACGCACACACGCCACAACGCGTGGATAAAAACAAACTTGTTATTAATCAAGTACAAAATGGATAATCGGATAAAAATTCCAATAAAAAGTATTTGTTTCCCGCTATTATTAACTACGGAAAATACAAACCTTCAAACCTATGCAATGGCAACAACTATTAATTTGCATCTTGGTGTTGCTTGAGTTCCGTTTAAACACAGTGGTAAATAACTTCTTCGATTAGAATAAAACACATGAAGATCAATATATCATGACCACCAATTCGAAAGCAATTGTTAGTACTCAAAACACTACTTAAGAACAAAGTTATATCAAACAGATGAAGATCAATATAATAACATCATAACAACAAATTCAAAATCATTTGTTAGTAAACAAATTCCTAAAATCAATCTCAAAAACCTCCACATCAAAAATCCTAAAATCAATCACAAGACAATTAGTCCAGAAACAATTGTTAGTACTCGAAAAACTAAGTTCTTAATTATCATATTCTACTAAAACAGAAAATTCATAACCACAACAAAATCCTAAAATCAAACTCAAATACCTCCAAAACGTACTGCCACCACCAGAGGTACGTTTTATTAAAAGTAACATGAGTCAGAGTGTAACGATTCCGGCAAAATCAGGTATACCCTAACCGGTATATACTATTTATGTGTTATTTAATAATGATTATGTGAATTATGATGCGTTTATACAAGTATGTATGATTCATAGTACGAATTATACTCGAATATACAGTTAATCGTATTGGAAATACGATTAACCGTTTAACGGTTATTGAAGCCCGAACGATCGGGGATTGCATTATAGACGAAATATATATTATTTAGTGATGTTTGCGAAGTATTAAAGCTTCGGGATAAGTAAATTATAGCACAGAAAAAGGATTTCGATTTATTAGTACGTCGGTACGATAAACGAAACCTTTAACATCAAACCAAGCAAGAGACGATCGATCAAGCCGAAAAAGATGCACAATTACCGACAATATGATGTGTTAAGTCAATAAATGTCATGGTTTAAGTTTTTAAAGTTTTTAAATCGGTTTTATATAAATTTAAATTTTAAGCCGAAAAACGACCGTTTTAGCCTCGTTTTGAGCGGGATTAAACGTTTAACCGAAAAACGAACTGAACCAGATTATCCACAACATTATCCGGATTACACAATCCAAATGTGTGGCCAAGGTTTGAGATGTGGGCCCCACCCCACACCATACATGGACCGATCGGTCCATATGGTGCACACACACATATCATTTTCTTTTTTTAACACTTCAACTCCACATTTCTCTCAACATTCTTCAACATTCATCCAAAAACCCAAGTTTTTAAGCAAGAATCATAAGGTATAAACATGTTATTATGGTTTAATCTTGGTTTTTAATTCCAAAATCTTGAGAAAATGAGGTTTCAAGTGAAAAATGGGTGAAAACCCGAGATGAAACCGATTCTTGCATGATCAAGTGATGTATACAAGTTATACAAGGGATCTTGGTCCAAGAAAGGAGTTAAAAGAATCAAAAACGAATTTTTACGGTTAAATCTTTGTTTTTAGTATCATAACCGTAACCATGAAAGAAATGGCTTGATCGTGAGTGTAACTTGCTTGGTATTGTGGTATGTTGTTTGTAGGCTCTGTATTTAGTGGTAGATGAGGCGGAAAGATGAGTTTGTAGCTTGTAGTGGCGGAAAACGAAAGGTATATTCGGTTGTGTTCGGTTTTGGGAAATTTGGACAGATTGTTGATGCTTTAGAGTTAGGTCATGAAATTTTACAGAGGTGTTAAAAACATGAAAATATGAGTTCTGTGAATTTTTGGTAATTTTTGGATAAAGGATGAATAATTGGTGAATTTAATGCTCGGTTTTGGCTAAAAATGGTGAAAAATAGCTAAACATCATGAAAAATTCTGGAAAATTTAGATAAGCTTTTTATAACATATAAAAGTCACACACAAAATTTCAGGTCCATTGGAGAAGTCTAAGTAGGCCTTTCGGTAAAACGAGTTCTAGGGTTTTCTAGCTCGGTTTTGGTGGAAATGGCATGTAAAAGAAGATTTTGGTTCTGGAAAAATTACAGGGGACTATGTGGATGGCAGGGGACATCCAGGAAAAATTTGGGATTTTTCTAAGATCGTTTGATATTTACGACATATTTAGTGTTTAAATGGTGTTTAAAAATAGATAAATAAATTTTAAATATAGAAATTAATTCTGGAAATATTTTTATAAAATTCCCCATTGTTAAAAAGTGATATGTGCAAAATTTCAAGATCCGAGAGTAAACGGATAATTAATCGTGCTAATTATCAAACTTTTAAAGTTAAAACGCGTAAACCGGTGAAGTTCGCTTAAGCGAGCTGACTGGTGTACAAAAACCCTAAAAATGGACTATTTTCATATAAGTGAGTTAAACAAGTAAAAATGAATCATCCGAAAATAAGTCGGATGATTTGGGTATTTTTAACCGATTTTAACGGTTTCCGGTACGCCAAAGACGGAAACGAGTCCCGCGGCCAATCGGGACGTCTAAACCGAGCTATAATTTCACATTTTAAATTAAATTATCAGACAACTACTATTTTCGGGTCGTGTGTGACCAAACTCATTTTTGAAACATAAAACGGATATTCGTGCTAGGCACGCAAAACGAGAAAACGACTAATAGAAATTGTGACCATGGAACTCTAAACGACATCACAATCTGAGTCCGGAGAAGTATTTCTGGGTTAACATTGCCCCCGGAACAGGTACAGTACTGGGTTAACAGTGTCCCCAGATGTACCGATTGATAAGGTTAAAGATTATATAAACAATAATTGTATAATAACGATCGTAGGGATCATATTACAGATTGGACGTGTTAATTGATAATGATTGTTGTTACCTGCTTGCATGTGCTAAGGTGAGTTTTCACGAGCCCCTTTTTACTGAACTGTTTTAAATATTTTCCCGGGGCGGAAAGCATGTTTTTATCAAAGTGTTTAAGTACATGCCGATCGCATGGAAATGAATGTATTTATATAATGTTTGTTGTACGGGAATCGTACGGTAATGTATTAAGATGGTAATTGTCTGAGTTGCTAATATTGTAAGGCCCGAAACAGTGCTTCTGGGTTAACAGAGTCCCCAGAGGTTATTGGAAGTGTTCTGGGTTAACAGTGTCCCCAGGGGTTATTTGATATGTTTCTGGGTTAACAGAGTCCCCAGAGGTTATTGGAAGTGTTCTGGGTTAACAGTGTCCCCAGGGGTTATTTGATATGTTTCGGGGCTAACAGCGTTTTCACTTGTGAGCTCAGCATAATTACATCGCTTATTTATGATTATCTTAATGATTTGATATGGTTTATTTAAATTAGTGAAACTCACCAACTATTCGTAGTTGACCCGTTTTCTTTACATGCTTTCTAGGTACACCCAAATTGGAATGAGTGATACGTGCTTGATGATGTGTGCAATTTTGTGGAAGATTAAGGATCTATATTTTGCATTAAATATGTTAATGTACTATCGGTAAAACTTATGTGATAACACCTAGATGGTAACGAAACTCGGAACAATGTAATTCATTTAAATTAATGTAGTGGTGTTTTCTTTATAAGCAATGCTGTTGATATCAGACGTGTCTGTTGCATCCCGTGTACGTTTCCGCTGCGGTTACGGGGTGTTACAGAACTTGGTATCAGAGCCATTGGTTATAAAGAATTAGGATGTCTTTAAAAGATGCCTAAAATATAACCAGTAGCTCAAGTATTATAGGATCTGAATATCAACTAATAATTTATAGTGACGAGGTCTGGATGAACTTGGATGGACAAGTGAGTTGTTATGGTCCGGAACATAATAACAGACTTGTCCGCACGAGGGAATTCAGGGGAAGTCACGGGGTACACTAATAGGTAAAAATGGCAACATATGTGTAAAGTATATAATATTATTTATGTGTGCTAATGTGTATATATATATATACGTGCATATCTTGTGGGTACATGTATTGAGAAATGGGACCCGGATAAGGAACCGGGGGATGAAATAATAAAAGTACCGAGGATGCCGAAATTTCTAAGAGCATCGGTTGATGATGAGTCTGACTTATCGGGTCATAATTATGATAGTACCAAGTTAGATCTCCCGTTTGACATTAACCAGAAATATCTAGTAACCGTCACTCCCAACCAAAATTGATGAATCCCTTACCCTACCAACACCGGTACCGTATATCCTAATAACCCCAGATGTTCACCCGAACCGTCGACCCTCACGTACGGACGGATCCGTACCTGAACCCATTCTTATTCCATTAAGGTAAATAAATAAATAAAATAATAGTAATAATAAATTTGATAATAAATCAGCAAATAAAAATAATATATAGAAATATATATGTATTTCTCACTCTCAAACATATGAGTCATACCACCTCCAGATCGAGAATTACCGATTTCAACGAACCTAGAACGCCTGAGGACACTGACTGAGCAAGTGATAGAGATTCTCATAATAGTAATTAATAATATTTGAAGGCAACCCATGTTGCGCGATTACCTTGAACCTTGCAACTCCCTATGTTAACCTTACATCCGTTAGATGCCTATACCCATGTATACTCGAATAGAATGATTAACCATACACAAAGAAGTGTTGGAATCATTAGAGCATAGTTGGTTATTCGTTCGTAGGTGGTATACCGTGTATGCCGAATGTACGAATGGACACGGATATTATAACTCAGTGGTATGTAATCGTTTGGTGCTCACTGTGAGCATGTATCGGTTATGCTGACATGCAGACGGATATTGAAATCAAGCATATTAAACATTGATCTTTGTTGAGAAGATCTCTATGTCAGTTAGTGACAAGGGTTATGAAACGTATTTAAAAGTTAACCGACGCCAGGTTAAGTCCGTATGTTATTATATTTGTGGGACATATATTTATACTAGATGCCGGTATGTGTAATATATATGATAATAGTTGGTGTGTATGTGTACCTGCTGTTATGATTGAACTGGTAACGAGTTATACGGTAAGATTAGTATTGATTACTGCGTACGGGATGAGTACGGCAGAATGACATAAAAAGAGTAACTCCAATGATGGAGATTGATATGATTCAGTTGATTGCTCAAGGATAGCAGATGATGATACCGAATGTAGTATCACAGATCACTGCTAGTGTTGATGCAAATGTGAACGCAGAATTATAGATCGAGCAATCACATGATTATGAATATTTCAATTCTTAGTGGTATTACTAAGAGTGATAATGTCCCACCGAATGCTATTATGACTACAAGTATTAGTTATATACTAAACATGAATAGTAGTCGTAATGAATTAGATCTGGTGTGAAGAATATGTTTATCGGTTGTGTTAAAGGGATTATTAATAGTTGACTGATGGTAAAGGAAGGAATAGATTAGCGAGTGGATAGAAAAGATCGAAATGGTTAAGGACATTGGTAAGAGTCTGGAACATTGTGTAGTGAAATATGCTACAGATATGTTGGTAGATTATGTTGTATCGTGTTGGAACACGATGGTACAAAATTATAGTTAGAAAAATTATTGCTCAGATAATATGGTCAGGATTTAAAATTCTTGTGCCAGAGCACTTTTATTCGAGTAATTAAACTCAGAGATTGAAAAATGAGCTATGAAAGATAGAAAAGTTGTGTGCTGATCACTTAGAACACGCTAATCGTTTGAAGGAATTGTCATGTCTGGTAACTTGGCTAATTACTCCTGAAATTAAGCGAAGTGAGCGCTAAATTGGGAGCGAACTCCATCGATAAGGAGTATAGTCAACCCTGTAAAATATGCAACCGTTGGAAGGGTTGTGTCACAAGCCAGCATTGATATATTTGACTCTATGAGAAGTGGACTGGAAGGACGTTAGGTGAGACGTTGAGTGTTACAGAAGAGAAGTGATAAAGGCATAGTGCAAGATAGGCCTTTGAATAAGTAGGTATATCCTACAACCCAGAATTATACTGAGACTAGTTCTGGTGTGAAACATGAACCGCATGAAGGGTCCTTCCCTAAATGTGGAAAATAGGGTTATCGGCAGGAAGAAGAATGTCGAGTGATAATAGGCCACAGGTGTGGTAAAGATGGACGTAATGCCCCATTTGTAGAACCAATTGAAGCCATGTGAACCGGCAACCCCAACTCATTCATTTAAACCACTCCGAACCCAACAACTTCAATAACAATCCATCCGAAGAAATCAAATTATGACAAACAGTTGTTCTTGCTATGAATGTGGCAGTGAAGATGAACCTCATGACAAGCATCAACCTCTGATCCAGCAAGGAGCCGTGCTTTTGTGAGTAATTCAAATAAAGCACGTCATGATCCAAAAGTGGTATTAAGTACGTTGTAGTTTTAAATCAATAGGCTTCAGTGATATTTTTACGGTCGTCGATAGAAGTTAGTTCCTGCTAACCTCCTACCCTTTGGGAAGGTACCGATTAGTGAAACTATAGAACCCTATACTGTAGAATCGCTAACGGTAAATCCCTAATGGTTAACTAAATTGTACGGAATTGTTCTATTATTCTGAACGAATAACCATTCCTTATTGACCTACGACCAGTAAAGCAAAGAAGTTTTGACGTAATAGTTAGCATGGATGGGCTAACTCAACTTGAAGCAGGAATCAAATATGAAAAGAAGATGATTAGAAGGAGAAACACATATATATAGAAATATATATGTGTTGGACACAGAGAAATATATAACATACAGAGAAAAGTGTACGGTATTATGTTGCCACTCTAATCTCATCTTGAGGTGTTATAATATTTACGACAAGAAGACGTGGTATACTTAACAAACGCGGTTGCCAAAGTATTTAAAAGAAAACATATAGAAGATATCCCGTTGGTACACGAATTCCACAAAAAGCCAAAAAAGAAAGTCAGTTCTTATTTAGTTATGTAATTAGCAGTCTGTTTATTTTTGATTAGTTGTTTGTGTATTTGTAAACATGGTTACATCCACCTTAGTCACTAAATATGCCTATTCCGCACCCAACCTAAGCCCCAACAAAACCTTAGTCCGAGTCTTTATGCAACCGCTGGGGAATGGGTGGAGATAAGACTGGCCTGCAAGCTTATTAAGTTGTGACTCATATTTGGTCTTTGAGGGTAGAGACATATACTGACACATCTTTTGCTAGTCCTGATATTAAACAGAGAGGAGTGTTGATAGTGTGAGGGGTATGAACATGTATGCCTTAACCGGAAACAAAGTACAATCGTCTGGGTGGCTCTATTGTTTTTATAGCATCATTTAACCTTATTTGTGGGATGTCAATCTAGAAAGTGTCAGTCTGGGAAACTGGGTATGACCATAAACCTTACTAGTATTAATGCGATAATTCACATACCTATTGATGGAGGTTAATGTTTACTTTAGAGTTTTTCTTGTGAGAAATCAAAAGATAAGTATGGAGATGTGATGGTCGGGTATTTTTTTTTATATATATTAGTGTATTAATTATGTACTTTTATTGAGTATATTGTTAGAACTTTGGTACTTCATACGTGCTTTTGTTTTTCAAGTAATTGATCGTTAAAGATGCTAAATGGGAGAACTGTACGAGCATGGAATTATATCTTGGGAAGACCGAAGCATGATTTGATGTCTTGGGAAGTGTTACAAGGATTCGGGAAGAGTACGGATGAGAAATCATTAGCCGATGCTAAAACTGAACATGATGGGTTGACAAAATTCGACCATTAAGTAAAACGAGCATATCCTGAGCTAGAAAATGAGTTACGGGAGCCATAATATATGAATTTTGGGTTTCTCGACCAGAGGAATCTGAAAATGAGGTTTTCTTAGGTCGTGATATGCGATTAGATGGTCATATGGCCATCACGTATCGTTATGGACATAAAAAACGGGAAAAATCAGGTTTGATTTATATCTTCTATTTGATGAACCCTAATCGAGATTGACGACCAGCAACAGCTATTAGGCGATTTTGAGTGAATTCCAAGGCTACCAATCATCTCTTGATTAATCCTAATGGCCTCCCTCATTATAATTGAAAATCTATCGATGACGATGTGCGGCTAATCTTCTCCGATTCATTCCCGGGATGTAGAGTTTGTATTTATTTCAGTTTTGATTGTAACCATGAACACGCTATTTGTAATTATCTTTGATTGATCTTTGAGTATTGAAATTTAGTATTGATGTGCATTCAATCGGTTTAGGTTTACGTTGATCAGAACGATTAGTTTGTCGGTTGCTATAGTAATTGCTCATAGGGTTGTTTAACTAGTTTGAATACAATGAAGCACACAATTGCCTTTAGTTGAGTCACACTGGCAGGGACCGTTTGATAACCAGTGCCATGTGTTAGCGATTGTTGGTGCCTAAGGTTTAACTCGTTAATCAGTCTTTAGTCAATCTGTGATAATTAATCTGTTAGGTTGCATGAGAAACTGTTTAGTTGCATTCTTGAACCCCGAAGATGAGTCTTCTTTGTTAATTGTTTGAATTCATGAATTTGCGTAATCAATATTTAACTAACTTATTTGCTTGGGTGATCAATACTAAAACCTGCTACTTCGTAATATTAAATCTGTTACACGATTTTCATTGACCACATATTCCTGGTGGATACGATGCCTTTTTTACCCTATCTACTTAGGTTATTTAGGTTTTTGCATGACTCGAACGACGGTCATCATTAATAGGGCACTTTGTAGTTAAGTCATAAATGTTCGGTGTTATAGGACTCTTTCTAGTCGAATTTATATAAGAACATAACTTAATAGGACATTTGACACTAGGATATTATAACTTTAACCTTTATAAGACGCTGATCATTATGGTGTTATTATAATACACCGTAATAGGACATTGGATATTTGAGTCATAAAACATCTGTTTTATAGGACGCTTATTCACTTAAGTTTTCTTATAACATAACTTAACAGGACACTTGACACTTGAGTTTTATAAATATAATATTTATAAGACACTTAATCATTGCGGTGTTATTATAATACACCTTAATAGGACATTTGATATTTGAGTCATAAAACATCTGTTTTATAGGACGCTTATTCGCTAAAGTTTTATTATAACATAACTTAACAGGACACTTGAAACTTGAGTCTTATAACTTTAACCTTTATTGGAAGCTTAATCACTGTGGTGTTATTATAATACACCGTAATAGAACACTTGATATTTTAGTCATAAAACATCTGTTTGATAGGACGTTTATTCGCTAGAGTTTTAATATAACATAACTTAATATGACACTTGACACTTGGGTCTTATAATTTTAACCTTTACATGGCGTTTAACCATTGTGGTGTTATTGTAATACACCGTAATATGAACTTGATATATGAGTCATAAACATAAGTTTTATAGTACGCTTATTCGCTAGAATTTCATTATAACATAACTTAGTGGTACACTTGACACTTGAGTTTTATAACTTTAAACTTTATAAGACTCTTAATCATTGTGGTATTATTATAATATACTGTAACAGGATACTTGATATTTGAGTCATTAAACATCACTTTTATATAACGCATATTCGCTAGAACTTTATTATACACTAGTACATAAATGATGTCCTTTTGAGCGGTAATTAGGCTCGTTTTAGGTGGTTACAAAGTAACATAATCATTAAAAACTTACCAGTCAATAAATAAATCACTAAGACCATCCTCTATGGTGAGGGGCTTCGAAGCCCCTCCCCAGTGCCACGTCAGCAATGATAGGTGAAAAAACTAAAATGACAGGTAAAAATAATATAATAGTTTAACCCCAGTGCCCAGTGTCACGTCAGCATTTAATAAATCACACACTTATAACAAAAATGATAGGTAAAAAAATGAAGTAGAGTAAGTTCAGAAACTGTAGAGGAGTTATTACATGTAACCACCGGGGGCTTCGAAGCCCCCAATCAATAATGTCCCACTGTGGTTTAATGTCCATTCGCGCCCATATATATATATGTGTGTGTGTGAGAGAGAGGTTGAGAGAGGAAAGTAAGGGCCCCGCCAATTTTGTTCAACCGCGCCGGCCGTTCAAAAGACTGGATCCTCGCCGCCCACCCTTCATTCTGTTCGCCGCCCTCGGCTCCCAAAAAACCACCTCATCGGCGCCCCCATAGCGTATGGTCTAATAAGTAATCTTCCTTATGCTAAACCTACTTGGACATACAACCTCTTCCTTCACTCCCGATTCTTCGTTCCTTTCATTCCACGATTCAATCAGTATGTTCTTCAATCATTAAGATCATTCATCATCGATTCAAGTACTGTTAATCGATTATTGTTCAAAGGTAAAATTTATTATATTAACTGCTAATCGATTCAAGTACTGTTTCATATTTGTAAATTTTGAATTGTCGTTCTGTTATTCATCTTTTATGGTTTAATCACTAATGACAGAAATTAAATAGGGTTTATGTTTTGAAATAGAATTACTATCAATTGCAAACACACCACATAAATATAATGTATAAATTCGGATTTTAAAGCTTCACACCAAACTAGGGTTTTAAAACATTACAAATCATAATAGACTGAGTAGGTGGTTGTTTCTTCCATCATTTGTGATTTTTGTGAAAACTATATATCAAACTTTAATTCTTTGTTTTTATGGGAAACTACACAAACAGAATCATGTGGGTTTCAAATATGCAATAAAATCCAAATATTTACATGTAAGGTTTGGTATCACTATTTAAATACCAAAGCTTTGCTTAAGATTTGTAACGGAAGGATAATTGTGATGTTCTGTAATTATGTTATTTGTTATACAATTTTATAAAATATTATGGGTTATCTAATTAGCCAAACAAAGGGTGAAACCCTTGATGCATCAAAATTTGGAATTCATGCTTCATAACTGCAATTTTGTAATCTACATTAATAATTTATAAGCTGCATATAATCAACTTTATTGCAGAAGGACATCATAATAACATCTAGCTTTAATGCTTGTTTGCTATTTGTTACATGATTGTATCTACATAGGAATCTTTGATCATCATGACGTTAGAAATTGGTTACTATATTGTAACTTCGAAAATTATTGCTATTAAAGGAAAACATATGTTTGTTGTTGGTGCCAATTGTTTTAATAGCAGTTCTTGATTAGGGTTTATATTTTACTTATATCCTCTCTATATTATAATGCGATGTTTACGGTCTTATATTTAAGTATTCTTATGTGAAATTGTTATGGTTCTTTTTGTTTCTATTGAATCAGGAAGTATTACACCGAATGCTGAGACCTCAGAATTACGTGTGGAAGCATGGGGCCGATGGGAGGATTGAGAAGGATGGGTGGCGGTTTGGGCTGCTTAGGTGGTGATATGGGTGGCTAGGTGGTGGCAAAACGTAATTTCAAGTAAGCCATATATATTTCATATTTGAATAATTTATTAATATATGTTAGTTAACCTTTTACTAGATCCAGTAGAGTTAGTTAAGTTGATCATTGTCTTTTACCTTCTGGTAAATTCTAGTCAGTAATTCTTTTACTGGTATGTAGGATGAGATTGGTACCATACCGTTACTGGTACCAATTTTCCCGATCCCAAAATTTGAAATATTAGATATTGGTACCGAAAATACCGGTTCGGTACGGATTTGGTACTTAATTTTATCAATATATTGGTGGTGTACTGGCGTCCTTATTCTGTTGTGAAGCTTTCAATACCATTTGATATTTATGGTCTGGTAAGCGTTGAAAGTAGGCTTTGAAGTCAAACTTCATGCTTTTGAATTTCGGTTTTGATTCTTGTTTTAATACAAAACCACCAAACAATATATTTTTGTATTATTTTCTCCAAATAGCCCCGAGTGTGTGATCAGAAATATGAATCATCAAGCTTAGTTTTGATGTTAAAAAGAAGACAGTTTGACCTTTAAAGTCAAAGTTCAATTAATTTAGACTTTTGTAGTCCAAACTTTTTTTTCGTTTTAAATTTCAACTTTGTTTTAGTTTATGGATGACAACATTAAGTTAATTTTGTGCTTTTTAATCATTTACCTCACTCTAACGAACTGTGAATCAAAACTTTATGGAGAACTACGTAATCGACCTCAATTTTGATCCTTATAAAGAATCAGTTTGACTTCAAAAGTCAATTACCTCGCATGCTCTTGCCTAGGATCAGATTGTAAACTTTCCATTTTTTTTGTCATTAATTGTTTAAAAAACCAATTATGTTTAATGGTTTTTTAACTTTTAGTTTTCTCTGTTACAACAGTTGGTGGAGTTAGCCCATCTCCAATAGGAGATTCTTTGGGATTCTTGAGTCTTAGGTGGACATTTTTGGTTATCAAACCTACTGTACTGGTTTAATTCTTTGGATGAAATTCTTGTACAAGAACTTGTAAAAACAATTTTTTGGCAGAGATTGTGGGCCGTGGGTTGGGTTTTAATTAAAAAAAAACATATTATTTCCATATGATTTAATGTTTACATTTACATAGTTATTAGTTATTACATAATACAAATATCCTTTATGTAGTATAACATTCAATATATATTTTCTGAATATCCAAACAAGTCAATTTTAAATCCTTAAAACTGTTTTTTTACTATAAAAGTCAAATCTTTGACCACAAAATGTTTTCATTTTTACGGCTTGTATTTTCTGGAGATTAGCTTACCACCTGAATAGATGCGAATTCTTTTATTCGACGAGTGTTAATTTAAGATTTAGAATTACTTCTATTGAGCTCTCTTGTCAAGATTAAAGGGTAACAACTAGAGCAAGGTTAAAAGAATTTACACACACATGATTATGCTGGTCTTTTATTGTAATTTGTAAAGTATATAATATGAATAGTACAAGTCCTCTATTCATGTATCCATTGGTAAATGGTTGTTTGGTAAATCATGTAATTGATCAAATACTCAAAAAAATGAATATATATATATATATATATATATATTCATATTCCTTTCTTTTCTTTTCTTTGTTATGTTTTCTTTTATTTATCGAGGTATCAGGTATATCCTCGACTTTGAGTTTTAAGCCATTTATTATTTTATTAATATTTTATTCGGACATTATGCCTACCTTCGTTGGCTTATACAAACCCTACACAATCGAGCGCACTTCGACGCCGCTTCGTTTTCTTTATCTTCTTAATCAACCCTTCTTTTCGATACCTTTTTCCTTTGCACGCAAAAATCGATACACCAACACTTATTCCCACGTCGGCACGCTTTACGAGGCGGATCTTCGGGACGTCGGGATGGTAATACCTCTTTCTTTGTTGGAACATCGTCGGTGTGGCACGAAAATCAAGGAGACGGGCACGGAAATTGAGTAATTTGGGCACGTTTTACGAGGTGATCAAGGGTACACTTTTGCGGGTTTAGAGAGATGTTAGAGAGAGATAGGTATGCAGATTTGGGTGCAAAAAATGTGAACACCCGGAGTTGCTATTTATAGACGTTTTCAGGAGGCCCATCGCTATAAGCGATGGCCCCTTGGTCACCCGTCGCGTATCGCGACATAACATTGCCCAATCACCTTCTAGACCTGCCACGTGGCGAACGCGGTGCCACGGAGGCCATGTGCCACCGGCTGACATGTGGCCATACGTGTCAGACCACTTTATCACGATACGCGATGACTTTGGCTCTTCGACGATCGTGTATCGCCATGTGGCCTCTTTTTGGGGTTTATAACCAAGCCCTTCGCGATACGCGATGGGCTTGTTCTTTGTCCCGTTGTGTATCGCTATGGGACAGAGAAACAAATTTTCATACACCTTTGACAATTTTGATCCCTTAACTTTTGAACTTCGCTCTTTTTAATCTGAAACTTTCACGATGTTACATCCTCCCCACCTTGGAATAAATCTTGTCCTCGAGATTGCTTCTTTAGAATAAGTGGGGATATTTCTTCTTCATTTCCGATTCGAGTTCCCAAGCATATTCTGGGTCTCTTTGTGAGTCCCACTTTGCTTTCACGATTTTCAAAGTTCGTCTCTTTAATTTCTTTGTTTTTGAGTATTCTATTTGAATTGGTCGTTTTATGAATTTAAATTTTCATTAATTTCGACGTCTTTAAGGGCATAGACAGATTCATCGGCTAAGCATTTACGTAGATTAGAAACATGGAAAACATC
Organism: Bidens hawaiensis; assembly: GCF_021521415.1. NCBI lineage: Eukaryota > Viridiplantae > Streptophyta > Magnoliopsida > Asterales > Asteraceae > Bidens > Bidens hawaiensis. Next base: position 18,508 of record NW_027496738.1, read on the forward strand.
GTGTATCCCTTGCATTTCCTCGGGTAGTCGCAATCGGTATGCAACAGTACCAATTCGTTCGAGTACCTCGAAAGGTCCAACGAATCGAGGGCTAAGTTTTCATTTCTTATCGAAGCGAACAACGCCTTTCCATGACGAGACTTTCAAAAGAGCTTTGTCGCCAACATTGAATTCCAACGGCTTGCAACGAACATCGGCGTAACTCTTTTGGCGGTCACGTGCCGTCTTAAGTCGTTCTCGGATTTGTAAAACTTTGTCGGTGGTTTCTTGGACTATCTTGGGTCCAGACAATTGATTATATCCGGTTTCAGACCAACACACAGGCGTTCTACATTTTCGACCATATAACGCTTCAAATGGTGCAACTTGAATACTCGTGTGATAGCTATTGTTATATGAGAATTCCATTAGAGGTAGATGATCGTCCCAACTTCCACCTAAATCTATCACACAAGCACGGAGCATATCTTCCAACATTTGAATTGTCCTTTCGCTTTGCTCATCAGTTTGTGGGTGATAGGCAGTGCTAAGGTTTAACTTTGTGCCTAACGCTTGTTGGAAGCTTTTCCAGAAATGAGACGTAAAATGATTGTCTCGATCAGAAATTATAGACAACGGTACTCCATGCAAAGCAACGGTGTTGTTTACATAGATACGCGCTAATCTATCAATTGAGTATGATTCGTTGATGGGTATGAAGTGTGCGGATTTTGTTAGTCTATCCACAATGACCCAAATTGCATTATGTCGTCGAGTCGTTTTTGGGAGTTTTGTGATGAAATCCATAGTTATTAACTCCTACTTCCAAACAGGAAGTTCGGGTTGCTGAAGTAATCCTGATGGCTTTTGGTGTTCAGCCTTGACTTTCAAACAAGTTAGACATTTCGCAACATGCGGAGCGATGTCCTTTTTCATCCCATTCTACCAGTAGTTCGGTTTGAGGTTTTGGTACATTTTGTCACTACCGGGGTGCATCATGTATTTGGACTTGTGAGCTTCGTTCATTATCTTTTCACGCAAGTCCCCAACGATCAATACCCAAATCCGGTTTCCCATCTAAGGATACCATCGTCACCCTTGACTAGCGAGTCAATGGTGTCGTTACTTTTTTCGTCGGAGATCTTGTTTTCATTGATAGCTTGAATTTTAGAGGATTTAATTTGTTTGATGAGATTAACTTGGAGTTCTAATCTTAACGCTCGGACTCTTCTTGGTTTTTCATGTTCCTTACGACTCAAGGCATCAACCACAATGTTAGCCTTGCCTTTGTGGTAGACGATCTCACAGTCGTAGTCATTTAGAGTTTCCATCCAGCGTCGTTGACGCATGTTGAGTGTTTCAAAATTTTATGATTGGTAAACACAATAAACTTGACTCTATAGAGATAGTGCCTCCATATCTTCTAAGAAAAGATTATGGCGCCTAACTCTAGATCGTGAGTTGTATAGTCCTTTTCGTGTACTTTGAGTTGACAATAAGCATAAGTGATTTTTTTCTTGCGTTGCATTAGTACACATCCTAAACCAGAATGAGACGCGTCACTAAAGACAACAAAATCCTCAGTACCTTATGGCAAGGTCAGTATAGGTGCTTGGGTGAGTTTTTGTTTAAGTATATCGAACGCCTCTTGTTGTTTGGTTCCCCATTCATACTTGATGTTCTTAAGAGTTAAAGAAGTTAGGAGTACGACTATACGAGAGATTTTCAATGAACCTTCGATAGTGCGCAAAACCCAAGAAACTTCGGATCTCGGATGGTGACTTTGGGATCTCCCACTTAGAGATAGCTTCAATCTTTGCGTGGTCCACTTGAATACCATTAACGTTTATGATGTGACCAAGGAATTGCACTTCATTAAGCTAGAATTCGCATTTCGAGAACTTGGCGTACAACTTCTCGGTTCTAAGTATTTCAACTAAGGTTCGAAGATGAGTTTCATGATCGTCCTTAGACTTAGAGTAATTAAGTATGTTATCGATGAATACGATAACAAATTTATCCAAGTAACGCTTAAAAATTCGATTCATAATATCCATGAACGAGGCTGAGGCTTTAGTGAGACCAAACGGCATGACCATGAACTCATAATGTCCATACCTTGTTCGGAATGCGGTTTTTCGGGATGTCTTCGGATTGGACTTTAAGTTGATGGTAACCAGAACGAACGTTGATATTCGAGAAATAATTGCACCTTGGAGTTGGTCGAAAAGATCATCGATTCGAGGGAGTGGATAATGATTCTTGATGGTTACTTTGTTGAGAGCTCGGTAGTCGATACACAAGTGCATTGATCCATCCTTCTTTTTGACAAATAGAATTGGCGCTCCCCATGGCGATGAACTTGGTTGAATAAAAACCTTCTCAAGCAGTTCGTTTAATTTTTTCTTTAACTCCTTCATCTCGGTTGGTGCTAAACGATACGGGGCTTTGGTGATCGGAGCAGTTCCGGGCATAAGATCGATCCTAAACTCTACTTCACGATCGGGAGGGATTCTAGGGAGTTCGTCAGGAAAGACATCGAAATAACTGGAAACAATTGGGACGCCTTTTATTTCTTTGAGTTTGGATTCTTCGGTGATGTAGGCCATGAATGCTAAGCATCCTATTTAAACATTTGTTAGCCCTAATCATTGAAATTATGCTAACTTGGCTAGTGTCTTTGTCCCATTCAATTCGAATGGTTCGTTTATCTGGGGCTCAAAGTTCAACAATTTTACTATTGCAAATGATACGAGCATGGTTGTCGGATAACCAATCCATACTAAGTACAATGTCAAAACCAGCAAGAGTCATAGGCAACAATTGAATAGGCAGAATATATCCAGCTAACAAGATCTTTCCGTTATCTAGAGCTTCGGAGATTTTAACGATTTCACCACTAGCGGTCTCAACGCTTAGAGTTTTATTTAGTTTTGTTAAAGGTTCGTTTAATAGACTACAAAAGCTATAATCTATAAAACTTAAATTGGCACCCGAATCAAACAAAACTCTAGCATATGTGTTGACTAGGAACGTATCGGTGATGGTTTCCGGCATATTAGCCGCCTTTTTGGTATTGAGAAGGAAGACTCTTGCATTGCCTTTCTTGGCTTGACCACTTCCACCCGTACCGCCAGTCGCACGTTTGTTTTTCAGACATTCAAAGCTTAGATGACCCATTTCTTTACAGTTGTAACATGTCATTGTCTTTTTCCAGCAGTCGGCCGTTGTGTGGCTGGGTTTGTGACATGAATCACAAACAGTTGCGGTTGAAGATGGAGCAAAACGGCATTGACCTTTGTGGTACATTTTGCATGTCTTGCATAGCGTGGAGTTAGAATTGAATCCAGTTCGGTGTTGATTTACGCCTTTGCCCTTGAATCGGGCGCTTCCTCCAGTCCTCTTGTTGTCATGAGTCGGTACAACTTTCTTATCGGTGATGGTTTCCGGCATATTAGCCGCCTTTTTGGTATTGAGAAGGAAGACTCTTGCATTGCCTTTCTTGGCTTGACCACTTCCACCCGTACCGCCAGTCGCACGTTTGTTTTTCAGACATTCAAAGCTTAGATGACCCATTTCTTTACAGTTGTAACATGTCATTGTCTTTTTCCAGCAGTCGGCCGTTGTGTGGCTGGGTTTGTGACATGAATCACAAACAGTTGCGGTTGAAGATGGAGCAAAACGGCATTGACCTTTGTGGTACATTTTGCATGTCTTGCATAGCGTGGAGTTAGAATTGAATCCAGTTCGGTGTTGATTTACGCCTTTGCCCTTGAATCGGGCGCTTCCTCCAGTCCTCTTGTTGTCATGAGTCGGTACAACTTTCTTATCTTCATCCTTGTTGCGGATCATACCGCCCATTAGATATCCAGCCAGTTCCATCGCAGAGTCGGCTGTTTGAGGAAGGTGAGCTCTTATCATATCGCGGATTTCCCGCGGAAGTCCCTAAATGTAGCGTGTTACTTTACTAGACTCAGGGGTTACCAGCTGGAGAACGAGGCGATAGTATTCATGGAACTTGGTATTATATTTGCGGAGATTAGTTCCTACGACCTTATGATTTAAGAACTTTGTTTGGATTTGGTCGGTTTCATGCATAGGACAAAATTTCGCCATTATCATTTCTTTGAATTCTTCCCATGTTAGATTGTACAACACTTGTCGTCCCTTGCTCAAAATTAGCGGGTTCCACCACTCTAAAGTTTCGCCCTTAAACATTTGGGCAGAGTATTGAATCTTTTCTTGTTCCGAACACTTGCTTTCCGTATCGTTTTATCATGTTTTAATTTTTTAATCGTTTAATAAATATGAGTTATTGATGGTTTTTGCATGATTTTATAAAGATTGAATATTAATTGTAGGTTATGAGTTTTAATGGAGAAAAGAGTAAAGTTTGAAGACTCTAGGGGCCTTTTTGATCAAGATTGAATACTACAAGTTAAGGCCCGACCCAAGCCCACAAGATCCAAGCCTTTTATGCAAAATATATAAAGTTAATTAAAAAATAAAAAAAACCTAACACCCTAGCTGGCCCGATCGGGATTTTGGCAGCCACCAAGGAGGAAGAAAAAAGCTTTGTGGAAGGTCTGTGGCGGCTAAGAAAGGAAGAAGAAGGCTAAGGGAAACTTGTTACAGCAGCTACGGGTCATCAACATCAACATCAACAAACTCAGCCATAATGTTAAGTATTACATCCATAAACTTTGTATTCTTCTTCAAGATTCATAACTAGTTACTTTGATCTTTTACTTTGAATTGTTTTTTGCAATTGATTTGAAGATTGAGTTGTGCTTGATTGATATTGATTCTTGAATGAGTTTAATCATGTTTTGGTTGAGTTATATGATGTTTATATTAAGGGTTTGTTGCAGTCCAAATAATATGTTAGGCTAAACTTGTTAATTCTACCTAGGTTAGATGAATATTGTTAGGTTTTAGTGAGTAATATGGATTGTTGATCATCATGACTTGATTTTTTAATGAAAAGTTTGGTTTAACATTGAATTAGGTTGTGTTTAGTGGTTGTGTTTTGATTAATGGGGCATTTACATATACCCCCTTGCTAAGATCACTTATTACATATATTTATCTAACCCTTAAAAAACAATTACATATTTCCCCTTTCTTAACCATACATATTACAAATTTATCCATTTCAATAAAAAAAACTCATATTTAATTACTATTTTACCCTTAGTACAATTCGTTAAATATTTCCTCATTTTCAAGTTTTTTTTAATCACATTCACTTCTTACGGTTTATTTCTTGTATCTTTTACAAATTCTCAATAAACTAATTTTGTTCATATAGCACATCAAATACAGTTGTCCCAATAAATATGATTAAAATAACACCATTGGAAATAATACCCATGAAGTCGATCTGTTCAATGTCTTCAACACTCATTAAGAACAAAAATCCATCAATCTATGATATTGAAACCCCACCATTCACCACTCTGTCCACTTTCCACTACCAACCCCAACCACAACCCTAACACCACAACCACCGTCGCTCACCACCATCTCTTCGGGTCACCACCACCGTAGAAACCCATCTCAAACCACCTCTACTAGCCACCATAGTACTTGAAACCGCAACCTAGTCTTCTCCCGGCCTCTCTCAACCACCATCCATAACCTTTATTTGTACGTGAAATAAGTGTAGACGGTTAGGTCTCGTCGCCGTCACCGGCGCCGGTTAGGGCTCGCAGTTGAACGATGAGGAAACCTTTTGGAAATGAAACAAAACTGAAGGTTGTTTAAATTTGATGAATTAAAAGGGTAAAGGGATACATGTGAAAAAAAATTAGGTATTTTAAATTGATAAGGGTAAAAGGGTAATTTCATGCTCAAAGGGGAAATATGTAATTAAGGTTTTAATATTGGGGATATATGTAATTAGAAGTCTTAAAAAGGGGATATATGTAAAAATTCCTTGATTAATTATACTCATATACCTCTTGCTTTGATTGATTGAATTGGTTTTGATTGATTTTAGCTTGTTTGAACTCTTTACTTTGTGTTTAGAGATTGTTTGCGGGGTGATCAACTGTAGGGTTTAAGTGGGTGGGTATGTTAATTTGTTAAAATCAGCGGGTAGGCACCTTCTTAGAGACCGAGAGGTGATAGGAAGTAAGGTCGTCTCATAGCTTTTGCTTGTTAGGATTAGGATCGTGCGAGAGCGGGTTCGGTTCTTGTCGGGTTTGGGTTTGTGAACGATTAGTTGATCTAGTTTAAGTTAAACTAAATTGTTCCTCTATCCTTGGTTGCGTAGTATTCATCTCCATTAGGGTAGTGTGTCGGTGAGTCCGAGAGGAGAGTCGGCATTAGAACACTTTAACAATTCGTTTCCCAGTTTGTTCTTAAAATCAACTAAGTGTAAGTTAGGGTTTGTTAGTGAGACCGAGATGTGATCTAGCTTTCTTGAGTGAACCTTAGTTGTGTCATCCTTATGAACCGGTGTCGTGAGATTCTTCAATCCATTAGCTTAGTATACCTTCAATAGGATTCTTACCTAGGTAGACATTTTTTCCATTGATAAGTCTCATTCTCAAAGTTTCGTCTATTCTTGTTAGGTTAAGTCTTTTTAGTTAGTTAAAGTAATTAGGTCCTATAGTTAATAATTAAAATTCATTTTAAAAAAATATTATTCTTAGGTGAGTCTTGGTTAGGGTTAAGTACTAAAAACGTTTTCACGTGTCCTTATGTTCGATACTCGGACTTCCTTAGTTCTATACTATTAGTGATCGGTACACTTGCCGGTTTTGTGTGGTTTCTTTAGGAGTCTTGTTTTATAAATTTAAAGCTTAGTTGTGAGTTATTTAGAAAGAGCATCATTAGTCACACATCAAGTTTTTGGCGCCGTTGCCGGGGACACAGTTTGAGGGGAATTGAGAACGACTCGAGTTAGGACTTACCTTGTTTGCTACTTGTTTTTCTTATTTTCTTTGTTTGTTAGTTTAAAATAGTTTAGCTAATTTTAGTTTATTTTGTTTATTTTAATAGTTGTATGCGACGTACTCGATCTCTAGGACCACCAGAAGCTGAAAACCAGAGGGACTTGCGTGAGAGACGTCGTACCAAGCCATCTTCCAGTTCTTCTTCGTCGTCTGTTTGTAATACATCCTCTTCTCCTACTTTTTCCGAACCTGTCATTAGAGATACGATCATGGGCGACCCAACACCACAGAGGAGGACAGTTGCAGACCGGGCCCGTCTGGTCGACGCTGGCACGAGATCCAGCATTGCTCCACCAGCCATCGTAGGTAACACGAATGGCCGATTCCAGCGAACATTCTGAACACCATCTCTCATTCTGCTCAATTTCACGGGTTGCTCCACGAAAACCCGCATTCTCATCTCACTCGCATTACACGTATTTGCGACACTTTTCATCTTGCCGGCGTATCCGAAGACGCCATCAAACTCCGCATTTTTCCGTTCTCAATCGTTGATCATGCAAGTCTGTGGCTTGATTCCCTCCCACAGGGATCCATTGCTACTTGGGCTGCCATGCAGACCCAGTTTCTTGAAAAATACGATCCTCCGGCTAAGGCCGCTCGTTTGAGTAACCAGATTCATTCTTTCCAGATGGAGGACACCAAGAGCTTCTACGAGGCGTGGGAGAGATTCAAAAATCTACTTGCTTTATGTCTAAACCACGTCCTGCAGGACTAGGCAGTTGTTGAAAAGTTCTATAACAGAGTGACGTACGCGACTCAGAGTTTGCTCGACACTGCTGCGGGAGGTAACTTATTGACGACAAAGGATACCGATGAGCGCATTGATTTATTTAACGGTTTAGCCATTAGTGGATACCAGCGACAACCCGCTAAGAGCACCAAAACCATCAACTCCCTATCACACGGTATACATTCGGTCGACACAAGCACCGCACTTGCGGCACAGGTTGAGGCGTTGGCAAAGATCGTGAAGGACTTGCAGGTGAAGAGTAAGTTGTGGGTGAGGTTTGTAGAGGTGGGCATGATACCGTTCAGTGCCCCGTAGGTTTCCAGGAAGAGGCTGAAGACTTTGTCAGTAATCCGAACCGAAATCAAAATTCTTTCAATTCTTATAATTCGGGTGGGGAGGTAACCAAAACTCCAACTGGAGGAACAGAAATCAGTCCGGCTTCTAGCAGCGTCAGAGTCTACTCCAGGATTCCGGTGAGGGAGCGAGTAGTTGGGAGAAGAAGCCCACGTTAGAGGAGATGATGGCAAAGCAGGCACAGATGTTGTCGCAGCGTATGACTCGAGAGGACTCCCGTCACAAAGAGACTCAAGAGAAATTTTGGGAGCACGAGTCATTCATGAGGAATCAAGGAGCGTCAATTCAAAATCTTGAGCGTCAGATGGGGGAAATAGCAAGTCGTCTGAATGAGAAGTCTCCAGGAACACTTCCGAGTAACACTGAGCAAAATCTGAAGGCATTCGCAAAGGCTGTGACGACGAGGAGCGGGTCAGGGGCACGTAGTGAGCCAGTGAATCAGGAACCTGCAGTCGATGGAGAGGAGCAGGTGGATGAGGAGATTCAGTTGGAGTCTCCACCGGCCAAGGTGCATCAGAGGCGAAGCCCAGGAAGTACAGCACAGGCCGAGAACCAGCCATTACCCAGCCCACCAGCGAGAGTCTACAAACATAGACTTCCATATCCCGGGAGACTCCCCAGAGATATAGACGAGGAGCATAACTCCAAATTTCTTAATCTTCTGAAGCAACTTCACCTTAACATTCCATTCCTTGAGGCACTCACGCAAATGCCCAAATATGCAAAGTTCCTTAAGGATATTCTTTCGAATAAGGAGAAGTTAGCTGAGGTCTCTTCCTTCCCACTGAGTGTTGGTTGCTCTGCAGTCTTGCAGAGAAATTACCAGAGAAGATGTTCGATCCTGGGAGTTTCATGATTCCCTGCATCTTGAGTGATAATACAGTTGTTCATGCACTGGCAGATCTTGGTGCCAGTATTAATTTCATGCCGTATTCCGTGTATCGCAAGTTGGGTTTAGGTGAACCACGTCCTACCCGGATGAGTATCCAGTTTGCTGATCGTTCTGTGAAATACCCCCGAGGGGTGGTCGAGAACATGCTTATTCGTGTCGACAAGTTCATCTTCCCGGTGGACTTTGTCATCTTCAACATGAATGATGATGATAGTGTCCCACTTATCTTGGGCCGACCATTCCTTGCCACAGTATAGGCGTTGATCGACGTCTGCGAGGGTAAGTTAATTTTGAGAGTTGGGGATGAGAACGCCACCTTTGACGTTCGACAGTCACTGAAACACCCCAAGTATGCTGATGACTCCTTATACTTCATCGATACCATCATGGAAAATGTTGGGGAGTTTTTCAGCGAGATCTGTGGAGGATCTGCCTCCGACATCCAGATTCTCGATAGGGAGATTCCGGAGATGAAAATGGTTGCCATCACTAATCAGTCCATAGATGACGACACCGAGTCGCATATCACTGAATCTGGCGTGTCTGCTGAGATCATACGAGACGATCCTATGGACCAAACTTCGGTCGAGAGTCCTCCTTCTTCCTTAGAACGTAAGGATTTGCCTTAGATGAAGAGAGGAAACTGCCGGTTATTATTGCATTTGCTTTGACGGAGGTCGAGAAGGAGAAGTTGTTGAGGGTGCTACGAGAGCATAAAGAGGCGATTGCAAGGAAGATTATCTACATTAAGGGTATCAACCCTTCTTTTTGCACTCATAAAATCATCATGGAGGATACTTTCAAAACTGTCGTTCAGCCGCAACGGCGGCTTAATCCGAAAATGCAAGAGGTTGTGAAGAAGGAGATTAGTAAACTCCTTGATGTGGGAATCATTTTCCCCATTTCTGATAGTGCTTGGGTAAGTCCAGTTTAAGTGGTTCCTAAAAACGGTGGCATGACTGTCGTCACAAATGAGAGGAACGAGCTTATTTCCACTAGGACTGTGACGGGATGGCGAGTCTGCATCGACTATCGCAGACTAAATGATGCTACCAGGAAAGACCACTTTTCTTTACCCTTCATTGATCAGATGTTGGAGCGTTTGATGGGTCAGCAGTACTACTGCTTCTTAGATGGTTTCTTGGGGTACTTCCAGGTTCCGATAGCTCCTGATGACCAGGAGAAAACCACTTTCACTTGCCCTTACGGAACGTTTGCCTATAAATGTATGCCGTTCGGATTGTGTAACGCTCCGACCACATTCCAGAGGTGTATGGTGGCTATTTTCCATGATATGATCAAAGCCATGGAGGTGTTCATGGACGATTTTTTTCGTATTTGGGAGTTCCTTCGATCATTGTTTGTCTAATCTTGAGAGGATGATGTCCCGCTGCGTTGACACCATCCTAGTCCTTAACTGGGAGAAGTGTCATTTCATGGTTCGCGAGGGCATTGTTCTGGGGCATTGGATTTTGAGTGCGGGGATAGAGGTTGACCGAGTGAAGGTCGAGACCATTTCTAATCTTCCCCGCCTACTTCTGTGAGATCCATTCGTAGTTTTCTAGGTCATGCCGGGTTCTACCGCCCGTTCATCAAAGATTTTTCTAAAATCGCGAGACCCATGACCAAACTTCTGGAGAAGGATGCTCAATTCGTTTTTTCTGAGCAGTTTATCGAGGTGTTTGATCTTTTGAAACACAAACTCATTAACGCCCCAATCATGGTTGCTCCCGACCGGTCGTTACTATTCGAGTTGATGTGTGACGCGAGCGACATCGCAGTCGAAGCGGTTCTTGGACAGCGGAAGGATAAACACTTCCATCCGATCTAATACGCTAGCCGGACCTTAAATGACGCACAGGAGAGCTATACCACCACCGAGAAAGAGCTTTTAGCTGTGGTGTTTGCATTCGACAAATTTAGGTCCTATCTAGTTCTGTCCAAGACGATTGTTTACATGAATCATGCTGCTATTCGATATCTCTTCAGCAAGCAGGATGCTAAGCCTCGTCTTATCTGATGGATCTTGTTGCTTCAAGAGTTTGATATAGAGATCCGTGATAAAAAGGGGGACAAGAATGTGGCGGCCGATCATCTTTCGCGTCTAGAGGGACAGAGTTAGGAGATTCGGGGGTCAGGATTGACGATCGTTTTTCGATAGAGAGTCTGATGTTTATTACAACATAGGATGAAGGTTTTCCACGGTTCGCTGACTTCGCGAACTATCTCGCTGAAGGGTACCTCCCGAAGATGCCTTACCAGCAAAAGAAGAAATTCTTTGCTGACATTAAGTTTTACCTATGGGACGACCCGTATCTTTTCCGCATCGGTGCTGATCAACTGATTAGGAGGTGTGTAGATGTCAAGGAGGGATGGCAGATTCTGTGCCATTGTCATGTAGGACCGACATGAGGTCACCACGGTATGAGTTTGACGACAAAGAAGGTATTTGATTCTGGTTTTTACTGGCCTTCTATCTTTAAGGACGCACATACGTTTGTTAGGAGTTGTGATCGTTGCCGGCGTGTCGGCAACATTTCGTCGCAAAACGAGATGCCCCAAAATGCTATTCAAGTTTTTGAAGTTTTCGATGTGTGGGGCATTGATTTCATGGGACCGTTTCCATCTTCGCATGGGAACAAGTACATACTCGTGGCCGTCGATTACGTGTCAAAGTGGGTTGAAGCCAAAGCTCTACCCACAAATGATGCCCGAGTGGTAGTTCGTTTTCTTAAAAGTCTCTTTGCTCGTTTTGTTGTCCTGAAAGCCTTGATCAGTGATCGAGGTACTCACTTCTGCAATTCGCAGATGGATAAGGCGTTCCAGTGCTATGGGGTCACCCATCGGCTTGCGACCGCCTACCACCCATAGACTAGTGGGAATGTGGAAGTGAGTAATCTGGGAATCAAACGTATTCTTGAGAAAACAGTTAGTTCGAATCGTCGGGTTTGGTCCGACAAATTAGACGACGCTTTGTGGGCCTTCTGTATAGCCTACAAGACTCCGACTGGTTCCACACCATTTCGGATGATTTATGGGAAGACTTGTCATATTCCTGTTGAGTTGGAGCACCGTGCTTCATGGGCCCTTCAGAGGGTTAATCTTGATTTATCCGCCGCAGAGGGCGCTCGGTTCCATCAGTTGCATGAGTTAGAGGAGCCCCGGGATCACGCGTATGCACGGTCATTTAGGTATAAGGAGCGCACGAAAGAACTGCATGATAGAAAGCTGAAGGGTAATAAGCAGTTCAAGTGTGGGGATAAGGTCTTATTGTATAACTCCCGGTTGAGGTTATTCCCAAGAAAGTTGAAATCCCAATGGTCGGGACCGTTCACGGTCACTGAGGTATTCCCGAATGGCACTATTGAGATACAAGATCAAAGCGGGAAGTTTAAGGTGAACGGTCATATATTGAAGCACTACATAGGCGAGCCGGTTGCTGATAAGACAGTCGAGGTATTCTACCTTGACTCATTCACCGAGGCGTAGACGTGTTGGATGCATCACTCGGGATACAACCCGAGTTGTAGAGTGTGTATTGTGATTTTCTTTATTATCTGTTTTATTTTTGTTATTTATAAAAAAAATACAAAAAATTTAAAAAATTAAAAAAAATTAAAAAATCAAAAACAAAAAAATAGGTTTATTTCTTATGTTTTTGTTTTCTGTTTTGTACGCCGTTACATGCGAGCGAGTTTGAGTTAGTGCAGGTTCTCCCGATGTTGCGGCCGCGAATGAAATGCTATACGGTCGCTCGATTACAAAACACAATTAATAAAAATAAAGTTCACACAAAACACCACAACAAACACCGTAGCGTTCGACACTAGTTAGGTACCATACGTATACACATGGTCATGCTCCCTCATAGAAAGCGTCATATTACCAGGTGTGGCGCGGTGTGCCCACCGTCTACCACATATGTAAGGATCCAGACAAACGTACACGAAAACCTGAGGGCTAGCGCTTACTTTTGTTTATAACGTTTTAGAGACACATAGTCCCATGTAATTCTTTTCATTTAATTCTTGACTCGATTAAACAAGTTTGTAAAGTTTGGGGCGTATTCACCTTTTTAGATTTGGATCAGCTTCAATACACTGTTCGAGGGTCTTTCCCTTGCTATCTCGCACCTATAGTACGAGTATAACTTTTTGATAGTTGGATATATAATCCGGCTTAAAACCTTTAGTCTCTTTTTATAATCTTTACCTCGATTATATTTTCTTTACTTTAAAACCTTTAGTTGAAAAGTATTCTTTCTTTATTTTTCTTTTATAATCTTTTTTTAAACTTATTTACTTTTCTTTTTCTTTTATAAGATAAGCATTTAGAAAATCTTATTTTACTTTTAAAACTCTACGTTTCTTCTTCCCCAAGAAATGTATTCTTTTCTTTCTTGTATAATTTAAGAATATTCATATTCCATTCTTTTCTTTTCTTTTCATTGTTATGTTTTTTATATTTATCGAGGTATTGAGTATATCCGAGACTTTGGATTTTAAGCCTTTTATTATTTTATTATTATTTTATTCTGGCATTATGCCTACCTTCGTTGGCTTATACAAACCCTACACAATCGAGCAGCACTTCGACGCCGCTTCGTTTTCTTTATCTTCTTAATCAACTCTTCTTTTCGATACCTTTTTCCTTTGCACGCAAATCGATACACCAACACTTCTTCCCATGTCGGAACGCTTTATGAGGCGGATTGTCGGGACGTCGGGATGGTAATACCTCCTTCTTTGTTGGAACGTCGGCGGTGTGTGGCATGGAAATCAAGGAAACAAGCACGGAAATTGAGGAATTTCGGCACGTGTTACGAGGTGATCGAGGGTACACTTTTATTGGGTTTAGAGAGATGTTAGAGAGAGGTAGGTATGAAGATTTGGGTGTGAAAAATGTGAACACCCGGAGTTGCTATTTATAGACGTTTTCAGGAGGCCCATCGCGATACTCGATGGCCCCTTGGTCACCCGTCGCGTATTGTGGCATAGCATTGCCCAGTCACCTTCTAGACCTGCCACGTGGCGCCATGAGGCGGACGCGGTGCCACGTGGTGACACGTGGCAAGGCCATGTACCGTCGGAGGACACGTGGCCACACGTGTCACACATGTCAGACCACATCATGACGTTGGCTCCTCGGCTATCGCATATCGCCATGTGGCCTCTTTCTGGGGTTTATAACCAAGCCCTTCGCGATACGCGATGGGCTTTTTCTTTTTCCCGTGGTGTATCGCTATGGGACAGAGAAACTGATGTGTGCTGCGCGTACGGTTAAATATGAAAGGATGAAATGATTTGCTTTTGCACAAGATCGTGTTTTAAATTTATAAAAGTGATTTCTACAAAGACTAAACACACACAAAATAGGAAAGTGTACCTATCGTATATGTAGAATAGTATTGGTAAGAACCAAGTATCGACCCGTGGACACAAATGTTTCTATTATTGAATCGTTGTTTTACTTTAATCGGAGGTTTTAATCATTTTGGGGTTAATTTTCTTCAAACTTCTTATAAAATATAAATGCTTATATATAATATATAGGTGACCAAGATAAGAAATTCTAAACGAGTTTTTAATTATGCGAAGGTTACCATCTATGATCAAGAATCTACTCCATTTTAACATTGATAATTAATATTTGGACATGTGATAAACTTGCCATAGCAATATATGATAGATGGCTCCTTAAACCTTAAGTGACCATCTTTGGCACTAAGAAGATAGCATGCGCATTTTAAAGTCTACCCTTTCCTAATGTCATACCATCTCAATGATGTCAATTTAAGTTGGCAAGTAGTTTCGTAAAGTAGAAAGATTAGGATTGACTTCGATTTCTCAAATACCAATTCTAACAACTTCGGGTGATTGTAGTTCATCACACAGCCTCCCCTTGGTTGATTTATGTAGGTTATAATTACACATTCCGTTAACATATGATTTCTTTAACTAATTTGATATCCTAAGCAAAGCTATTTTCGGATTACCAAGGTTTAGAAAAATACATCATAACTTATATCTCATCATTTCTAAGTACAATATAAGGATCCATGTTTCGATAATGTATCAAAGTATTTCTATCTTTCAAGAACATGAATCGATCATGAATGATTACCAATGGAATTGACAACCACCAACTTTGAATTAGTGATTTAAGATGGTGAAACATTTCTCATCAAAAGATAATTGTAATATAACCATGTACTTTACTAGACTACATCACATATCTTGATTAGTTATCAAGTAAAACAAAGCTTCTTCATAGATTTTAGATGGTAAAAGGAGTTTAGCTCATAATGAGTATGATGATAAACATTAAGATGATTGATAATAACAAATACATGATTAAACTTGGAACAATCTAACCAAATGTAGATGAATCCTTCTTCTTAATGATGGTAATGATTGTTGATGATGATGATTGATGGTGATGATCTCCAAGCCTTCAAACTCTTCACTAAATCTCTAAAGTGAGTGTTAGTGTGTGTTTTTATAAGAGAGAATCGGATAGAAATCTTTTCAAGGCACACCAAATGATTGCAACATGAGCCACTATTTATAGGCATTCTAGATTGTGAGGCACAGCCCCGTGCTTGATGAGCACGCCCCCGTGCATTTTAATGACATGTGCCAGATTTGTTTTGTCTTTTCTGTGAGGTGGCAACGGCCCCGTGGTTGGTATGCACGGCCCCGTGCTTCTTAGTAACATGTGCTCAATTCTTCTTTGTCTTTTCTGTATTCTCGTCCACGGCCCCGTGCATGATGAGCACGGCCCATTGATTCTGCTTCCAGATTTTGTCTTTTCTTGTGTTAGAAGCACGGGGGCGTGTTTCTTGAGGCATGGGGGCGTGTTTCTTTGTTTTCTTCTGTTTTTCTTCGTCTTTTTGCTTGTTTCTTCGTTTGGGGCTTGGTTTCACCTGAAATTATGTTTTATTATGATAAGTAGTCTTTTATGCTATGTTATTTGACAGAAATTGCAGTTTTTAGAGATTATTTGATGCCGAAAAGATGTATATTTTTATGTACATCAGAAACAAATTTTCATTTTACACTATAGAGTTTAGAATTTGACAATTTTGATCCCCTTACTTTTGAACTTGGCTCTTTTTAATCTGAAACTTTCACGGTGTTACAACCTGTAAGTAGGACTGTTCAAAGGGTAAGACCTGACCCTTTTACCTAATACCCTTCCCGAACCCTTTACCCTTTTAGGAACAACTGTGGACCCGAGACCCTACCCTCTAAACAATAAAAGGGTCGGGTGTAAATAAGGGTTTTAAGGGTTCAACCCTTTACCCTTTAAGACACTAATCACATTTTCTTTTTTACATTTATTAGTTGCATATCTCGTATATGACTTTAATATTTGAATCCTATAACAATTGTACTTTCTTTTAATAACATAGTAAATTCTAATTTTGAAAGTTTATCAACCATTTGAACAGATGCAAACAATATTCACATTCACAAATTACATCTAGAGTATAATTCGGTGATTTTCATATATATGTTTACATTCAGTAGTATGACCCTTTAATTTTATTTTTCTGAGTAGTTGAGAAATTTCTGATGAATCATATATGAAATACAAACCACTCATATATTTCAGATTAATCATGAATCTGATGTATATCTATCTAGTAAACGGGTCAAGGGTTTGAAAAAGGGTCGGACCCTTGAAACCCTTTTACCCTTTAAGGTGAAATTTAAATACCCTTTACCCGACCCATATTATTTATTCGGGTCTAATTAAGGGTTTTAAGAGTCGGGTAACCTAGTTTCAAGGGTCTGACCCTTATCTTGCTCACCCCTACCTGTAAGAATTAATAAACCCTTTGTTAAGGTATGGACGGGAAAAAATAAATCTATGTGATTGAGAAGGAGACACATGTTCAATTGTAGATTTCTATATTACAGAGGGTGGATTATTGATTTGTAAGTAAATCATAACATAATCATAATTAATCCCTTATTGTTTATTGAATTGTAATTAATGTATCATTAAATCAATACATATACAAAACCTTTATAATTTAATATTCGATAAATTAATAAACTCGATAAAATCAATAATATGTACGGTCTCAACTTGGGACCGACACAAAATTGGACCACAATCGATAAATAATAGAATATTAATTTTTTTTTTGAAATTCCAATGTAAATATATTGGTCCCATCTAAACTATAAATTAGCAATTACTAAAATATTTCAAAATTCTAGGATTGTTTAGTAAAAATTGAATCTATAGTAACTTGTTTTCTTGTGAATTTCAAATATATGTTGAGTTCATTTTTAAATCTCTTCATTGCACCTAAGAGTTGAGGCATTGTATTCTTGTATTGTAACAAAAGTTGTGAAGAGTTGTTGCTACTTGCAATGCTTCTTTCCAAGTGACCGGTTCCAAAGGTACTTATCAATAACTTCATCATCAACTGGATTTTAAACGGTTTCCGCTATACTCCTCATTAATGTGTGAATGTACATGGGGAATTTGAAGGTCTTTGTTTTTGTTTTATTCAAATAGGTAAAGTGAATGGGCATGAAAATTTTGAAGGCCGACGCATTAATTTGATAGTTGCTCACGAATATAAGCCAACTCTTTAAATTAATAATTTATAAATTTGTCGATATAATAATATCTTGCCAAATTAATAAAATTTCCCGGTCCCAACATTATTAACTTGTAGAGGTTCTACTGTATGTAGGTTCGGCAATACTTTATAATTTTAGAGGTTTATTACAACCATTAAAAATTACTCAACTTTAAAATAAATTTATAATTTATAAAGGATAAAAAGTACAAGTTTATGGTTTAGTTAAATTGACATAAAAAGCACAAATATATTAAAAATAAAGAAAGTTCTCTTCATAAGACGTATTGTGCTTTGGTATCACTCAAGTGTTTATTGATCTTCAATAAATAGTGTTGTTGATATTCAATATTGATCACAATGATATTGACGCATGTGTTTTTTTCTTCAATTTTTTTATCTATTATTATTATTATCAAAATTGTTTTCATGAATGATCAAATGGAGTAAATATGACATGCCTTGTAGGACATGTTGACGGGATCAAACAACAATGTTATTGGATTAATCTCACTCATAAACTAGCAGAAATCACTCACAAGGAACCGATATCTCGGATTTTATTGTATGTTCAGTTTATTACCTAAAAGGGAAAGAAAGAGAAGGGAGTAGAAATCTGAATAAGGTTTTGTCAAAAGGGTTAATATTAGCATGTGCATGCCATGCTCATAATTGTTGTTCACGGCCCAATGGGCTCAACATTAGAAGGCCTCGGGCCCAAACATACATACACAAAAGAAAGCAAACGAATTACATTGTGACATGATCGTAATAATACAAAAAGACTGCATAACAAAACAGGGCCCTAAAATATCTCTCTAGTCTTTAGTATTATTTCTTCGGGTTCTGTGTTCAGTCGGTCTCATATTTGAACAGAGAGTCATAATCAAGTAGTTTTTTTGTCAACAAGGTATTGAAAAAACTTGTTGAACTTCTTAACTAACATGTCGGTGTTGTCCCTTCGAACGTCTTCAACTTTGGATAGAGGAGAATTGTAAAGCTTCATAAAATCCTCTTTTCTTAGGCCGTCCAACTCATGCTCATCAAAGAATCTGAGTATGCGCACGGTATCACAGTGAAACACCACCTTCTTCGTGATGTTGTCGAACTCCCAATCAATGAAGTCATGGAGGATGTTGGGCTTGAACGGTTCACGATGGTAGATTGGCTGCCCATGATCCTTTGGCACCTTGTACCTCCATGCCTTTCGTCTTTTCCGGTGGACGGATCAACTTCGGTAGGATGAATGTAAGATCTCCCGTTGTTAAGCTTCAAATTGGGGTGGTCTTACTTCCATTCCCTGCTTAAACCGCTTAAACCATCCCTCAGAAAGTAGTTCAGACAAAGTATGCATGTCGTCGTAATGCATGTAGATCAGGAGTCCGTTGGCACGTCTAATAGCCCATGTTTTGCTATTAGTGTGCCATTTGCAGTCGAGAATGGGAGAGTCATCGTGGTACAGAAAGTTTCGGAACCTGATGCTTGCATTTCTGCCGATATTGTACCACTTCTTCTTTCTTTGCTTCGGCACACGAGAAGCTTCAGCAACAGTTGCTGGAAGAGCCACCATGGTAACAGGCTCTTGAACCTTCTCTTTGACAACACGATCGGCGTGTCCGGATTAGGGGAGTAATTTATTTCATCATCATAAAAACCTTCTTGAACCGAAGACATTATATTTGCACATTGATCAACATTGACAATAACCCTGAACTCGTCCTCAACAACATCGTCTCATTCTCTTGTTTTCTTCCTGTGATCACCAAACATGGGATCTGATGCTTTGTAAAACACACTTGTTTTCCGAACCTTTTATCATCATTTTAATTGCTTTTATATCTAATATTTAATGTTCCTTGACTTGTTTTTGCATGATCTTACATAGTTATATCTTTCATAGGTTGCGGGTTTTTAAAGAAGAAAAGAACCGAGTTTTTGCAAGAGATAAAGTCCTTTTACGCTCAAATCTTGAAGAACCAAGTTAAAGCCCGGCCCGAGCCCATTTGTGTGAAGCCTTGCATGTGTTATACTATATTATAACAATAATAAAAAAACCCTAACAGCTCTATCAAAATTTTGTGCAGCATTTGCATCAAAGAAAAAATAAATAAACCTTAAACCCAAGGAATTCCGATCGGGATTGGTGGGCAGCAAGAAGAAAAAAATATATTAATTTGACTTGTTGGCTGGTCAACAATTGTGGCTGCAGCAGCTAGGGAACAAGAAAAAAAAACTAAAATCAATATCTCCCAGAAAGGTTCCGATCGCAACAAGGAGAAGAAAAAATATTTTTTTTGGGTTCTTGTGACCAAGGGAAGAAGAGGGCAGCCAAGGAGAAGTCGGGACATCAGCTCGGGGGTATTTTTTTATCATATAACTCAGCCACAATTGATAGTATAACACTCATTACTATGGTTTTCTTGTTTATGTTCATAACTCTTTTGATTTTGATCTTGAAGTGAATTGTTTTGCAATTGAATTGAAGATTGAGTTGTTCTTGATTAATATTTATTGTTGAATAAGTTTGATTATGAATTGGTTGAGTTTTATGATGGTATTAATAAATATTTGCTGCTGTCCAAATATTATGAGTAGCTAAACTTGTTAGTTTTACGTAGGTGTGATGATTATTGTTCGGTTTTGATGAGTTGAATGGATTGTATGGTTAATATGACTTGAATTGCCATTGAAGGTTTGGTTTAATGATGAATTAGGTTGTGTTTAGTAGCTACCATATTATTGATACTATCTCATAGTCTCGTACGTCGATTAATTTATTGGTTTTGACTGATAGTTGTATGTTCAAGTCTTTACTTTGTGTTTAGATTTTGTTTAATGTAGGTACAACCCTAGGGTTTTGTTGAGATTGTTAATTGATATAATTCAGCGGGTAAACACCTTCTTAGATACCGAAAGGTGATAAGAGGTCAAGTCGTCTCATAGCCTTTACTTGTTAGGATTAGGATTGCGCGAAAGCGGGTTCGGTTTTTGTCGGGTTTGGGTTTGTGAGAGGTTAGTTCATCTAGTTTGTGTTAATATATATTGTTCCTCTATCCTTGGTTGTGTAGTATTCATTTCCATTAGGTTCGAGTGTCAGTGAGTCTGAGAGGAGATTCGGCATTAGAACACCTTAGCGTTCGTTTTTCCGATTTGGTTTTAATATTTAATTAAGGGTAGTTAGGGTTTGTTGGTGAGACCGAGAGGTGATCTAGCTAGCTTGAATGAAATTTAGTCGTGTCATCTTTAGATACCGTTGTCGTGAGATCATTCAATCCATTTTCTTGTTGAGCCGTCAATTTTATTCTTACCTAGGTAGACGTTTTGTCCATTGTCAGTCACAGTCGTTAGTTTCGTTAAGTGTTTCAGTTAAGTCCAGTTAAGTAAGTTAAGTTAATTAATTTAGTCAAAGTAATTTAGGTCAAGTAGTTTTAATTATTAAAAATCAATTAAAAAAATCTTATTCTTAGGAAGGTCTTATCTAGGGTTTAGTAATCATAGGGGTTTTCAGGTGTCCTTGTGTTTGACACTCGGACTTCTTAGGTCTATGCTACTTGCGATCGGTACTCTTGTCGGTTGTGTGTGGTGTTTTTAGGAATATTTGTTTTAAATTTAAATCTTAGTTATGAGTCCCGTAAAAAGAAGTACTCAACAGACACACATCAAGTTTTTGGCGCCATTTTCGGGGACACGGTTTGAGGCGTATTGAGAACGACTCGAGTTAGGACCTACCTTGTTTGCTACTTGTTTTTCTTTTGCTTTGTTTAAATAGTTTAGCTAATTTTAGTTTCTTTTGTTTATTTTAATAGTTGTATGCGACATACTTGATCTTTAGGACCGCCTGAATCTGTGGGATTTTCCAAACCAGAGAGAGAGTTTCGTGAGAGACGTCGTACCAGATCGTCTTCTAGTTCTTCTACTTCTATCGGTAATACATCATCTTCTCCTACTTTTTTCTGAATCCGTCATTAGGGATATGATTATGGCAGACGCACCACAGAGGATAACAATTGCAGACCGGGCCCGTCTGGTCGATGCGGGCGCGAGATCCAGCATCGCTCCACCAGCCATCGCAATTAACACGAATTGGCATATTCCATCGAACTTTCTGAACATCATCTCACATTCTGCTCAATTTCATGGTTTGCTCCACGAAAACCCACATTCTCATCTCACTCGCATTACACGTATTTGCGACACTTTTCATCTTGTCGGTGTATCCGAAGACGCAAGCAAACTCCGTGTTTTTCCGTTTTCACTCATTGATCATGCGAGTTTGTGGCTTGAGTCCCTCCCACAAAGCTCCATAGCTACTTGGGCCGCCATGCATACCCAGTTTCTTGGGAAATACGATCCTCCGGCTAAGGCCGCTCGTTTGCGTAATCAGATTCTTTCTTTTCAGATGGAGAACACCGAGTGTTTCTACGAGGCATGGAAGAGATTCAAAAATCTACTTGCTTTATGTTTGAACCATGGCCTGCAAGACTAGGCAGTTGTTGAGAAGTTCTATAACGAGGTAAAGTACGCGACACAGAGTATGCTTGACACGGCGGCGAGAGGTAATTTGTTGACGAAGAAGGATACGGATGAGTAAATTTCTTTGTTTAACAGGATAGCCATGAGTTGATATCAGCGACCACCCGCCAAGAGCACCAAGACAGTCGACTCCTTATCACGCGACATGCATTGGGTTGACACGAACACCACACTTGCGGAACAAGTTGAGGCGCTAGCGAAGATTGTGAAGGACTTGCTGGCGAAGAGTAAGTTGTGCGAGCTCTACAGAGGAGGGCATCATACTGTTCAGTGCCCTGTAGATTTCCAGGAGTAGGCGGTAGACTTTGTTAGTAATCCGAACCGAAATAAAAATTCTTTCAGTTATTATAATTCGGGGTGGAGAGGTAATCAAAATTCCAACTGGAGGAACGGAAATCCTTCCGGCTTCCAGTAGCGTTAGAGTCTATTCTAGGATTCCGGTGAGGGAGTGAGTATCGGGGAGAAGAAGCCCACTTTAGAGGAGATGATGACATAACAGACACAGATGTTGTCACAGCTCATGACTCGAGAGGATTCCCGTCACAAAGAGACCCAAGAGCGTCAATTCAGAATCTTGAGCAGAAGTTTGGAGAGATAGCGAGTCGATTAAATGAGAGGCCGTTGGGTACACTTCCAAGTAATACCGAGCAGAACCTGAAGGGATTCGCGAAGGCTGGGTGACGAGGAGCGGCACATAGGCATGCAGCGAGCCCGTGATTCAGGAGGCGACTAGAGGAGGAGTCGTTGAGGAGCCTGCAGTCGATGGAGAAGAGTAGGTGGACGAGGAGATTCAGAGGGAGTCTCCGCCGGCCAAGGTGCATCAGAGGCGCTGTCCATGAAGTACAACACAGGTCGAGAACCAATAGTTACCCATCACACCAGCGAGGGTCTCCATAGGGATAGAGACGAGGAGCAGAACTCCCAATTTCTTGATTTTTTGAAGAAGCTTCACCTTAACATTCCATTCTTTGAGGCACTCACTCAAATGCCGAAATATGCAAAGTTCCTTAAGGATATTCTTTCATATAAGGAGAAGTTAGCTGAGGTCTCTTCCATCCCATTGAGTGCTAGTTGCTCTGCAGTCTTGGAGAGAAAGTTACAAGAGAAGATGTACGATCCTGGGAGTTTCACGATTCTCTGCATCTTGAGTGATGATATAGTGGTTTATGCGCTGGCGGATCTTGGTGCCAGTATTAATCTCATGTCGTATTCCGTTTATTGAAAGTTGGGCTTAGGCGAGCCGATGCCTACCAGGATGAGTATCCAGCTTGCTGATCGTTCTGTGAAATACCCTCGAGGGGTGGTCGAGAACATGCTCATTCGTGTCGACAAGTTCATCTTCCGAGTGGACTTTGTCATCTTGGACATGAACGATGATGATAGTGTCCCACGTATCATAGGCCGACCATTCCTTTCCACTTCACATGCGTTGATTGATGTCTGCGAGGGTAAGTTAATTTTGAGAGTTGGGGATGTGACCGTCACCATTGACGTTCGACAGTCACAGAAACACCCCAAGTCTGCTGATGACTCCTTATACTTCATCGATACCATCATTGAACATTTTAGAGAGTTTTTCAGCGAGATATGTGGAGGATATGCCTCCAACACCCAGATCCTCGATAGGGAGATTCCGGAGATTAAGATGGTTGTCATGACCGATCAGTCCTTGGATGACGACACCGAGTCAAATGGCCCTGAATCTGGTGTGTATACTGGGATAGTACGAGATGATCCGATGGATCGACCTTTCGTCGAGAGTCCTCCTTCTTCCTTAGAGCTTAAGGATTTGCCTGCCCATCTGAAGTATGCGTTTTTAGATGAAGAGAGAAAGTTGCTGGTTATTATTGCATCTGCTTTGATGGAGGTCGAGAAGAAGAAGTTGTTGAGGGTGCTACGAGAGCACAAGGAGGCGAGTGCATGGATGATTATCGACATTAAGGGTATCAACCCTTCGTTTCACTCATAAAATCCTCATGGAGGATAACTTCAAAACTGTCGTTAAGCCGCAACGGCGGCTTAATCCGAAAACGTAGGAGGTTGTGAAGAAGGGGATCATTAAACTCCTTGATGCGGGGATCATTTTCCCCATTTCTGATAGTGCTTAGGTGAGTCCAGTTCAAGTGGTTCCAACATAGGTTGGTATGAATGTCGTCACCAAGGCGAGGAACGAGCTCATTCCCACTAGGACTGTGACTGGATGGAGAGTCTGCATCGACTACCACAGACTGAATGATGCCACCAGGAAAGACCACTTTCCTTTACCCTTCATTGATCAGATGTTGGAGCGTTTGGCATGTCAGCAGTACTACTGCTTTCTAGATGGTTTCTTCGGGTATTTTCATATTTCGATAGCTCCCGATGACCAGACTTTTACCTGTCCTTACAGAACGTTTGCCTATAAACGTATGCCGTTCATATTGTGTAACGCTCCAGCCACATTTCAGAGATGCATGGTGGCTATTTTCCATGATGTGATCGATGGCCCGCTGCGTTGACACCAACCTAGGCCTTAACTTGGAGAAGTGTCATTTCATGGTTCGCGAGGGCATTGTTCTGGGGCATCGGATTTTGAGTGCGGGGATAGAGGTTGACCAAGCGAAGGTCGAGACCATTTCTAATCTTCCCCCGCCCACTTCTGTGAGATCCATCTGGAGTTTTCTAGGTCATGCCGGGTTCTACCACCGCTTCATCAAAGATTTTTCTAAGATCGCGAGACCCATGACAAAACTTCTGGAGATCGATGCTCCATTCGTTTTTTCTGAGCAGTGTGTCGAGGCGTTTGATCTTTTGAAGGACAAACTCGTTAATGCCCTGATCACGATTTCTCCCGACTGGTCATTAGCATTCGAGTTGATATATAACGCGAGCGACTTCGCAGTAGGAGCCTTTCTTGTACAACGGAAGGATAAACACTTCCATCTGATTTACTATGTTAGCCGGACCTTAAATGGTGCACATGAGAGCTATACCACCACCGAGAAAGAGCTTTTAGGTGTGGTGCTTTCATTCGATAAATTTAGGTCCTATCTAGTTCTGTCCAAGACAATTGTGTACACGGACCATGCTGCTATTCGATATCTCTTCAGCAAGCAAGATGCTAAGCTTCATCGTATCCGATGGATCCTGTTGCTTCAAGAGTTTAATATTGAGATCCTTGACAAAAAGGGGGGCCGAGAACGTGGCGGCCGACATCTTTCGCATCTTTCGGTCTACAATTTTGACAACATTTTCATAGGGGGCCTTTACTGTGACATTTGTCAATTTTTGGTATACGTATTTGTATTTGTTTTTCTAGATCCGACCCGTTTTGTCATTTCAATGTACTTGTTTTTGAAAGTTATCAATTTATATCATATTCAAATATTTAATGTTCGTTTATGTTCACTTTCTATTTGTATTGTTCAATTAACGAATCTCCAAGCCTTAAAATTTATTAAAATAATCAAGCTTCAAACTATTCGAGCATAAAATGTAAACAATCTAAATATATTAAAGTATACAAAGTTTCATCAAGTTTAGTATACTTTCAAATTTCAAGGTTTATTATGTAACTAAACTTTAAAATCAGTTTTATATAGTTATAAAGGCCAAGGGCTATAAGTGTAAATATCATTTAAATAAAATATAATAATATAATCATCACCCAGACCCCCCCGGTTTCCCCTCTCCCCGTCGCATTTTTTCGGTCAGCAGGTCCGACGACTGGAATCTGGCGCATGCGACGCATGAAACACCATGATAATATTCGTTCTGATCCTTTAAACATCCCAAACATCGTCTCCACTAATACTAAACATTAACAAACCATTTATTTCATTATTTACAAGCTAATAAACCCGTATTAATCACCGCGACCATCGAAAATTTTAACAAAATCGTATTAACTCGAATTAAACACTAATTAATCGAATTGACACTATAAATATGACGATAATCTTTACCTTAACGTTTTTCGTATAGAACCTTTCACAAACAAATTGTTTATAACCTCGAATTCGTTCTTATTACTTCGGTTCCGGTCAAGCTCCGTCCACCACCTTTCCGGCACCATCGAGGGTAATTTTTACATGGTTTTGATTAGTTTTAACCCGATAAACAAAACCCCTAACATAAATCGGACAAACAATCAACAGATTAAGAGTATTAGATCTAGGGTTTGGGTGAGGAAGAAGATGAAGTTAAGAGTTGTTTATATTAAACAGTTTTCATCTTTTTACAACAAACTGATTTGGTCAGTGGTTGTGTATGTTCACTGTTGTCGTGGAAACCCGGATTCGAACCCGGGTCACAGCAGACCAATTTTATATATTTTTAAAACAATTTTTATTATTTATAATAAATCATATATATACTTATAAATCATTTCAAAATCAATAGAATTATTTTTATGGTTAAATAAAAGTTGTTTTAAATTTTACTAGCATTTTTATCCAAGAATCCAACTTTTACAAACCCGAACCAATCGTTACAACTCGTAAAATCACTATATATATATATATATATATATATATATATATATAACATAATATCATTGTAACCTTATAAAAATATAAAACCGGCAAACATATACTAAAATATACCTATAACACTAAAACCCCGTAAACATTATTATATACAAATTTAATAGTAAACTCATAAATAATAGTATAATAACTAATCGTTAAATCCATTAAACTGAAGCATTATTATACGTTAAAAGGTGATAAATATATAACTATATATACAAACAATAATACATGAACTTTAAAAACCAACCTTTTATTTTCCATTATTTAGTTAATAATTATAGTGTTTATTATTTTAGCTCGCGAGATTCGATCCTTTGGTTTCATATATCGCGCTTTCTGTTTCTTTTCCAAGTTTTCATCCAATTTCAAAGGTGAGTTTCTCACCCCCCCCACATTTTTTAACTATTTTGGGGGCAACATATATATCCTATCAACAATTCAATTTCGTTTACTTATTATTTACAAACTACAATTCGTTACATGGACTTGTGTGTTTATTTTCTTACTTGCTCAAAGATTACTTGCTCATGGTTTCCTCAATAAGTATAATCATACGCCCCCTCTATGCACTCAGGACCTCGATGTTATGAGTGGAATAGGGACCCCCCTGATCCGAGTACGTTGGTTGTTACCAATAGAAAAGACACTTACTTGCGCTATTATCCGAGTACGTTGGTGCACAATCCCAACTGGAAAGGACTTTATTTGCTCATTTACACTTGTTCATGGAATTGTAGATTTTTATATAGTTATATCAAAACTTGTGTGAACTCACCAACTATTCAATTAGTTGATTTTATTTTATATATATATGCTATAGGTACTTTCATTAGAGGATGAAATGCTGGATCCCGTACGTGTATCAATCTCAGTAACAATAACAATAACAGATCTCAGACCTGAACATAATCGATTAATACTTTAACAATAGATCTAACTCATAATTACGTATGATTAGGTGTTGTGTATGTTTATATATTATCAGTATATGTAATAATATTAAGGTTGAAGATCGAGAGAGGATTTGGACAGAGTATCGTTAATTAAACTCTTAAAACTTAAATAACAACTGAACAGTGTTCACTATATATAGAAGATAGGTCTGGTTCGCTAACATCCCCTAGCGAACCAGATCCTACTTCGTTACATACATTAAATAGGCGAAACACCCCCTGATTCGTTAACATTCCCTAACGAATCAGGGGAAACTTAACTTAAGGACCAGTTCGCTAAACATCCTTAGCGAACTGGCCTAATACCTTAACGAATTATAGGTTATAATAATTGTTTATTACATTAAACAAATGACAAATACATTAACGTTAAATACAAAGACTCAAGACGCAAAACCGTGCACTAACAGACACCCCCTCGTCTTGAGCTCTTTTTCTTTAAGTTACTTGAAGCACTTGGACCGCCAGTCTCTGCAACTATGAATTCCATTTTCATGACAAACACGCATAACGCGTTGGAATTGCATAGCCAGGTCGTAATCTTCATGGCGCTCGATCAGAATCTGCTTCCTGTGTAGCACATCATTGTCTGTTTCAGATAAATTAACCAACCACATCGGGTCGATTATCTTGATAAGTTCATTCTCCAGTCCTCGACCAAGAACAATGACGGCCTCGCCCTACGATTGTCATAGTACCATCGGTTGAATGAGAGATGCATTTGTTGGGGCATCGTCTTCACCGGCACTCGTTTCATTGTCTTCGATGGCTTTACTTTAAGAACAAGCTTCTTCCACCCAGTCTTTGGATCAATCTCGTCAATTTACGTCTCGGGACCTGGGGCTTGAAGAACTTGGACCCATGATTAACTTCGAACAGCAAGTGTTGATGAAACCACTCAGCTGTCCGGATACCACCACGATTGATAAATGGAAGCCTCGCGAGGGTACGAACATCCCAACGCGGTAGTGTAAGAACATCCATTATCCTCTCGTAGTACTGAACTCCCTTCTCACATTTAACTATACATACCTTAAGCTCGGAATCGTATAGCCATGAGACAATATCACCATGGACCTTGGGTACAGTCTTGAAGGTAGTTACTTGATTCTCTTTGACCCATGCAGCTGCTGTGTCTTTCCGTTCTTTATCAACAAATCGATACGCCTTGATAATCTTACCCGCAGCTTTAAATCTGAACCATTTAGCAATATCCTCATCAGTTGGGTTCACAATTGAGTCAAACCGAGTATCCACAACCTTCTTTCCTTTAGTCATCTTCTCCAAATCATCCTCAGCTGCTTTAAAAGTCTGTTCATTAAAAACCGGAGCACCTTGATCAACGTTCGTGTGTTGATACAAGTCAGGATACTCCTTAGCAGTGACGTCTTCCATCTCAACATCCTCATATTCATAAATAAAATCTGTATTCATTTGACTAGACAGATCATCCTCTATACCTTCCTCATTCACCACTTCAACATCAGGCTCAGTTTCTAACACGGTCAGCTGTTCGTCATTCAACCCAAGCAATATGGAAATCTGCTCTCATGTCAGAGACCTGTCAACAAACTCACCCACCTCTATCTCATCCTTGTTCACCATACTTCTAATCACCCCCGTTCCATCCATAAATATTACCGTGGCATCTTCAATCATCTCAATTGGCTTAGCAGCCGAATAATCACGATAAACAACAATCTGTTTTTCAGAATCGTCAACAGTGCTTGTACCCGCACCAGACGCAGGGTCTTGAGCTTGTTTAGGCTCACCACCAGCACCAGACTCATCATCATCAGGATCTTCCTCATTATTCTTGATCATCTTCAAAGCATCATCTTTGCAAGTCAATTGCAGGATCAGGTCCTTTTGCTCTTTAATCTTCACCCCCTGAGACTCAACAATCTCACATAGGGCCTTTGTTTCCTTTTGACAGAAAGAAAAATAGCTGACTAGTTTCTTCTGATTCTCCATTAGACGTTCTTGCTTTAACCGATCAGCAGACATCTGGTTCTCATACAAATGCAGAAGATTTAAAAGCATTTATGTCTGACGATTTGGTGGCAAAGCATACAAGGATGGATGAACTGGTTGGATTGGACCTTGAGGCCTTGTAATTCTCATAAATGAGAGATCACTAGGAGGAGGAGGCCTCATAGATGTTGTTGGAGGATTTGTAGCCACAGTATCAGTTGGCAAAGGTATTTCAGTTAATGCTGACTGAGGTATCATACCCAACTGTTCATGTGGTATCATCGTCGTCGTCAAGGTCATCGCCGGAGTGCTAGTTGTAATTGGCACTACCGGGCGTGGAGGCGTTGGTTGACGAGGTGATGGCACACCAATGATTACACCAGCCCCAGCAGATACACGTCTCTTGTTAGATGGCTCACCAGTTGCCACACCTTTCCCTTTTCTCTTTCTTTCTAACTGAGCAGCAATGGTGGCAGCTAATGCAGCATCAACTGCGGCATGTTGCTCTCTAAGAGCTGCATCACCAGTATTATCATTTCCACCTTCATTACCCCCATCACCATCACTCCCATCATACCATGGTTCCCACCTTCTCCTTCCTCACGCTCGGAATCTGAATCATCATGAATCCAACGATCCTCGGAAGGACATACATAATTAGGATTAACGAATGACCAATCATTCGTTTATCCGCTGGCCTTGCCTTTCGATAAATCGCCATTCTACATACTGTATCGGCCGTCATGTGTTCCATATGAAGCTTATCATTCACCAAGGTTTGATCAATAGCTAAATTAGGTATCAAATCTTGAATAATCAACTGTAAAAACCGAGGATACATTAAAAATTTCTTCTTCTGGTCCATCTGCTGAACTTGTTCTGCCAAATGATCGAATACAAGCTCAGAGTAGTTGAATGGCTTGTTGAGGATTAAAGCCACAAAGGCTGATTGCAAACTGAGTCGACATTCATCAAAGCCACCACGACGACCACTCATACAGTGAATAAGAACATGGAGAAGATACTTGTATGGTGGGCATAATCCATTCTTGTTCAACATAGATTTATTAACGTCTCCACCATAACGCACACGGGTAAACAAACCCCTGACCAGTTTCCTATCAAATTCACTCGGGTTGTCATCAGTATCAGCAAATAGAAGCACACGCCGAATTACTTCAACATCAATTGTAATAGGAGTTTCATTAATCATGGCTCGAATATGCTTTTCCTCCTCAACATACTCAGCAGTATCCCAAAACCGCCTGATAATACTCAGATACACCTTAGGTCGAGCAGTGATGGCCTAAAGTATCACTGATCGTCGTAGAAAAGTCAACATATCTCCAAATGTAGCAACATCAGCAACATCTTGGTCAACGTAGGCACATATGTTATGTTTTTTATCACACGGAAATAAGATAACATCGTCATGTTGTTCTTGTGGTGGTTGTTCCTGTGGTGGGTGTTCCTGTTGCCCTTGATCAGCAACCGGTGGATCTTGATGTACTTGATCAGCCATTTTACTGAATGAATATAAACAAGATAAGTAATATGAAAAGATGATATATATATATATATATATATATATATATTTCTAAATGGTGTATTTAATTCATATGATATGTGGAATTAATTTATTTACGCGTTTAGACGGTTGCTGCACATCTTTTTTTTTAAATGTAATCTTTAAAATGAATAAATAATTAAAAGTAAAAAAATAATGTCATTCGTGTGAGATATTACTCTGATTCGTTACCATCTAGTAACGAATCAAGCAATTCGCTATCAGGTAAATAAGTTAACGAATTAAAATTAGCAAACTACTATAAAAAAAGAACGAACTAGAAACTAGTTCGTTAAGAATTGACGAATCCTCATCTGATTCGTTCGAGAACTTATTCGCTATTCTAATTCGTTTGAATCTTTAACGAATTGGACACGAAACAGTTCCAATTCGCTAAAGTAAACGAATGGCCATAAACGCTTAATCTTTGACTATCCTGGTCAAAGTCAAAATCACTAAGAACACCGAAGGTCAATTTGACAAATCCAGGTTCAATTATCCCAAACAAATCATCGGGTAACCAAAACTACAGATTTATCCAACTCGGAATCGCAATCCGAAGCTCAAGGTGTTAAGATTGAGGCTTAACACTTTAACATAAATACGGATAATCGAAGAGTTAAACAGAGCCTAAAACCCCGAATACATACACATTCAATCAACCTAGCAAAAAAAAAAATCAAACATTGATTAATGTCTACCAAGGGTTTCGGTATCACATTCCGAACACAATGAACCCAAAATAATTAACAATAACACAGTATATCAAAAATAGATTAGGGTTTAGAACACGGAAAGACCCTTTGAACACAAAAGTCCAGAATTAGTGTATTAAAACATCATCATTTTTGACGAAAATCACATTGTTGTGATTGTTTATACCTTAGTGTCACAATGATGTCCTTGAAATGTCAAAGTTTGAAGGTCAAATTTCAGAGAAAAATTTGAAAAGGGTGACTTAAGGTTGAAGAAAGATGATGAATAGTGTTTGTCTTATATAACCTTACACGTTTCCCGAGCACCTTTTGTACGAATCAAGCGATTCGTATAAACTTTAAGTTAACGAATTAGACAATTCGCTATTCTAATTCGTTGCCTCAACAGACATGACTTATATCCTGATTCGTTAAATATGTATAACGAAGTAGAGATGATTCGTTACAGAGTGCAGAAGCGAATTAGGTGAGCGAACTGGAAATCAGTTCGCTAAAAAATCACCTAGTTCGTTATCCATTTTTAACGAAGTAGCCTTTAACAAATTAAAAAGTTTATTTAATTTTAACTTAAATAAATAAATAAATTAAATAAAAACCAATAAATAAAATTAAAATTAAAAAAAATTTAACTTAAAGGAATTACCGAGAACCTTTTATCCCGATAATTGAATACTTTAAAAACGTTTCACTTTTACGAAACATAAATTAAATTATATAAATAATATGTAAAGAAGAAAGATAAAATATTTTTGGTATTTTGTAAAAAGTTATAAAAATGTATTTACAAATAAATATCCGAACCTTTTAAAAATTGAACAATCTTTTTGTATTTTTCTATGTTTTAACAAAAGCAATACATATTTTTGTGTTTTTGTTAAGTTTGAGCAGAGAATCATATTGACCAAATTGCCCTTCCATCACAGTTTTATATTTAAGCGATATTATGACTGGCGTTAAGTCGATCATTGGTATTGTTGTCCACTTAAATCTAATAACAAATTTTCAAGTGTTTTTGTGATATGATTAATTAGTTCAATTATAGCACAGAATATCAGAAACTATCAGCCTCTAATCTCGGTTCAAGCTTAATTTGATTTTTGCCAAATCACCCCAACTTAACTTAAACCATTATAGTGTTGATCAAAATTTTTGATACCAATTGTAGAAATGTTGAGCAATGCATCAAGTTTCCTTTACTGTGAGTGAGTATGCATGAGTCCATCTGTCGGCTGACATAAATTGTATCCCCTGGGATCCGTTTCTTAATGGTATAAAGATGCGCGCAAGGGAGGAACAAATGTATGACCAACAGCGTATTTTGATCAAGTCAGTAATTGTAACGATTCCGGCAAATTCAGGTATACCCTAGCCGGTATATACTATTTACGTGTTATTTAATATTGAATATATGAATTATAATGTGTATATACGAGTATGTATGATTCACGGTACGAGTTATACTCGATTATACCGTTAATCGTATTGGAAGTACGATTAACCGATTGACGGTTATTGAAACCCGAATGAATCGGAGATTACATTATAGACGAAATATATAATGTTTAGTGATGTTTACGAAGTATTAAAGCTTCGGGATAAGTGAATTAAAGCACAGAAAAGAGTTTTCGATTTAATAGTACGTTGGTACGTTAAACGAAATCTTTTATACCAAACCAAGCAAGAGATGATCGATCAAGCCGAAAATGATGCACAATTATTAATAATATGATGTTTCAAGTAAATAAATGTCATGGTTTAAGTTTTTAAAGTTTTAAATCGGTTTTATATAAATTTTATTTTTAAGACGAAAAACGACCGTTTTGGCCTCGTTTTGAGCGGAATTAAACGTTTAACCGAAAAACGAACTGAACCAGATTATCCACAACATTATCCAGATTGCGTAATCTGAGCTTGTGGCCAAGATTGGAGGTGTGGGCCCCACCCCACCCTCCTTATGGAGACCGATCGGATGAGGGGAACACCCTCATCCCTTTCATTTTCTTTTTCTAACATCCCAACTCCACAATTCTCCCAACCCTTCAAACATTCATCCAACTTCCCTTTGATTTATACCAAGAAACCGAGGTAAAGATCGGATTATAGTCGTGTTCATCTTCTTTTCTCGAGTCATTTACAAGAAAATGAGGTTTCAAATGAAAAATGGGTGAAAACCCGAGATGAAACCGATTCTTGCATGATCAAGTGATGTATACAAGTTATACAAGGGATCTTGGTCCAAGAAAGAAGTTAAAAGAGTCAAAAACGAATTTCTACGGTTAAAATCTTTGTTTTGATGTCTTAACCGAAACCATGAAAGAAATGGCTTGATTGTGGGTATAACTTGCTTGGTGTGGTGTTGTTGTGCTTGTAGGTGTTATATCTAGTTGCTAGCAAAGGCTAGAAAGCAAGATCTTTGCCTAAAGCTAGAAACACAAGGTAGTTCGGTTTTTCGTATGATTTATATGATTTGGACAGATTGTGATAGACTTAGAGTTGGGTCATGAAATTTCACAGAGATGATCTACACATGAAAATATGTGATCTGTGAAAATTTGGTAATTTTTGGATAAAGGATGAATATTTGGTGAATTTAATGCTCGGTTTTGGCTAAAAATGATGAAAAATAGTTAAACACCATGAAAAATTCTGGAAAATTCCAGATAAGCTTTTATAACATATAAAAGTCACACATAAAATTTCAGATCCGTTGGAGAAGTCTAAGTAGGCTTTTCGGTAAAACGAGTTCTAGGGTTTTCTAGCTCGGTTTTGGTGAAAATGGCATGAAAAATGAGATTTTGGTTCTGGAAAAATTACAGGGAACTATGTGGATGGCAGGGGTCATCCCAGAAAAATTTGGGATTTTTCTAAGGTCGTTTGGTATTTTCGATATATTTGGTGTTTAAATGACGTTTAAAAATAGATAAATAAATGTTAAATATAAAAATTAATTCTGGAAATATTTTTATAAAATTCCTTACTGTCAAAAAGTGATTTGTGAAAAATTTCAAGATCCGAGTCTAAACGGATAATTATTTGTGCTAAAAAGAACATAAAAACAAACTTTTAAAGCTTAAAACGCGTAAACCGGCAAAGTTCGCCTAAGCGAGCTGACCGGTGTATAAAAACCTCCAAAATGGACTATTTTCATGAATCTAAGTTAATCAAGTAAAAATAAATCATCCGAAAATAATTCGGATGATTTGGGTATTTTTACCCGAAATAACAGTTTCCGGCACCCTAAAGACGGAAACGGGTCCCGCGGCCAAACGCGGCGTCTAAACCGAGCTCTAAATTCACGGATTTAACTAAAATATCAGTCAAACACTATTTTCGGGTCGTGTGTGACCAAACTCATTTTTGAAACATAAAAACGGATAACCGTGCTAGGCACGCAAAACGGGGAAAACATAATAATAATAATTTTGACGGTTAAACTCTAAGAAATATCACAATCTGAGTCCTGAAAAGTGTCTCTGGGTTAACATTGTCCCCGGATCGAGTACAGTTTTGGGTTAACAATGTCCCCAGATGTACCGGTTGACACGGATTTAATTTATGGAAATTGTATAGTAACGACTTAGGTATCATATTACAGATTCAGGCTCATAGCTATTCACTGTACTACATACTAACTCACGAGAAGGTGAGTTTCACGAGCTCCTTTTTACTGAACTGTTTTAAATATTTTCCCGGGGCGGAAAGCATGTTTCTATCAAAATGTTTAAGTACATGCTGATCGCATGGAAATGAATGTATTTATATAATGTTTATTGTACGGGAATCGTACGGTAATGTATTAAGATGGTAATTGTCTGAGTTGCTAACATTGTAAGGCCCGAAACAGTGTTCTGGGTTAACAGTGTCCCTAGAGGTTATTAGATGTGTTTCTGGGTTAACAGTGTCCCCAGAGGTTATTAAATGTGTTTCTGGGATAACAGTGTCCCCAGAGGTTATTGGATGTGTCTCTGGGTTAACAGAGGTTTCACTTGTGGGCTCAGCATAATTTCATCGCTAATATATGATTTCTATAATGATTTGTCATGGTTTATTTAAATTAGTGAAACTCACCAACTATTCGTAGTTGACCCGTTTTCTTTACATGCTTTCTAGGTACACCCAAATTGGAATGAGTGATACGTGCTTGATGATGTGTGCTATTTTGTGGAAGCTTAAGGATCTTTATTTTGTATTAAATATGTTAACGTATTATCGGTAAAACTTATGTGTTAACGCCTAGACGGTAACGAAACTCGGAACAATGTAACACGATGTAAATTAATGTAGTGGCGTTTTCTTTATAAGCAATGCTGTTGATATCAGACGTGTCTGTTGCATCCCGTTTACGTTTCCGCTGCGGTTACGGGGTGTTACAGAACTTGGTATCAGAGCCATTGGTTATAAAGAATTAGGATGTCTTTAAAAAGATACCTAAAATATAACCAGTAGCTCAAGTATTATAGGATCTGAATATCAACTAATAATTTATAGTGACGAGATCTGGATTAACTTGGATGGACAAGTGAGTTATTATGGTCCGGAACATAATAACAGACTTGTCTGCACGAGGGAATTCAGGGGAAGTCACGGGGAATTTAATAGGTAAAATTGGCAACATATGTGTAAATATATATGATAATATTGTTATGTGGTAAGGTTGTATAAGTAAGTGTATATTAATTTGATTATGGTTTACACTATGGAAAGAACTATATGTTTGATTAACTTGTGTACAGGTAAGAATGTCGAGGACTCATAGTTTATCGGTGGAGGAGGAGCCGGAGGAAGTCAGCTCCGTGAACTCTGGGAGTCTACGCATATCATCCAGCTCTGAGCCTAGCGAGGCTAGTCGTAGGAGCTCTAGCCAGTCCTCCCCAGTCAGGATTGTCAGATCTCCCACCCCACCCGCACCACAGGCCACCCCTATCCCTCCCGGATACGGACCCCGCCTCACGGCGCGGATCAGTGTCCCGCATGTCCCACCTACCTCTCCCCCACCCAGACCTGCTACCCGTCTGGGCGAGTCCTCCCGCTCCCAGCCCGAGCCTGGGACTCCACCTGTGTGGGGTCTTCCTAGGCAGGAAAGGGACGCAGCGGCATGGCTTCGAGTGCTCACCGAGCAGGTGAATGAGCACTCCGCCGCCTTGACAGTGGGAGTGCAGAGGCGGATGTATCTGGGGGACTGCATACTGGACCACCAGTATGCGATTGCGCAGCTAAGGAGGGAGTGCTCATACTCCCAATTGATGATTGATCGGGTAGAGGCGCGGGTCCGGGGTGTGTTGGCAGTGATGGTGGTGTTGGTGGCAATGATGGTGTGGTGGGTATACCACCGTGTTTAGTGATGATAGGATGGTAGAAGTCATGGACCGCTTTTTGATACTCTGTGTAAGCAGTTAGTGGTGATGCTAACATAGAGTGAATCTTGGGTAGTTATAATACAACCACTGGCCCTTAGGGGGTCTCTTTTGGGGTATATCATTATAGATACTTTTGGGTATCATTCAAGCACTGACCCATTGCGGGTTATGTCGAGATGATGCCGACATAGGCCCTATGTATGAAAACTTAACCTATGTAATGATGACAGGAAAGTATGTGAACTGACGTTGATGTAATATGTACTGATGTTTATTAATGAATGGAATGTGGGTTGTGTGTTATGATTGGAACTTGTATTAATTATATGTATTTTCTTGATGTTGTGTAGAATGGCACCAAAACGATCAGCTCAAATGTCGGAAGTAGATGTGAGCCGTTTGATTGCTCAACAGTTAGAGGCGGCGATACCGGATATAGTGTCGCGCATCGCCGCCAGTATTAACAATTCGACCAATCCAACCCCTCCGAGCAATCAAACGACCACCAATAACGACGGGGAACAAAATGCTAATCCTCCACAGAATGATAACACGATTCCGAGTAAAGACGCACCGCCTAGGGTGGTCGTTACGGATAGTAACGGCCCTATACCGACTGTAGAAACGAACCGCACTGGGCCGATTCCTGCATCCAGGGGTTGTTCAATCAAAGACTTTATGTTGTGCAAACCCCCAGAGTTTAGCGGGTCTGAAGGACCAAATGGGTTGGTTAAGTGGATCGAGAAAATAGAATCCGTTGTGAATATCAGCAACTGCCCCGAGGATTGTGTTGTTAAGTATGCTACCTGCACATTCACGGACCATGCCTTGACATGGTGGAACACGATAGTGCAGACTCGCGGTCAGGCGGCGACAAACCGCATGACCTGGACAGAGCTCAAGGCTCTTGTACTGGGACATTTCTGCCCGAAAAATGAATTGCAGAAATTAGAAAACGAATTGTGGAACCTGGAGATGCAGGGGGCAGACCACTTGGGTTATACGAACCGGTTTAATGAGTTGTCGCGATTGGTACCATGGTTGATCACCCAGAGTCGAAGAGGGTTGAGCGTTACATTTGGGGGCTAACTCTAGTTGTAAGGAGTATAGTCAATTCTGGGGGACACCAGACGTATGAGGGTGCGGTGACGCAAGCTGGTATCGTCACGTATGATTTCGTAAGGAGCGGGTCACTGAAGGTGGCAGGAGAATCCGCTGGGGGAAAGCGGGGTACACATGACCATAGGATCCAGGAAAAGCAGCAAAATAAACGTGTTAGGCCCACTGCCCAGAACTACGCCATGACTAGTTCGGGCGGAAGGCAGGAACCGCAGACACGGACGTTTCCCAGGTGCGGGAAATGCGGTTACCAACATGGTGGCGAGTGCAGAGTGGTAGTGTGCCATCGGTGTGGCAGGGAAGGGCACTACGCACCGAGATGTAGGACAAACCTGAACACTCTGAACCGACAACCTCAACCTATCCGTGCGCAACCAGTTAGGACCCAACCAGCCCGACAACAAAACCCACAAGGAAATCAAGTGATGACCACCAGTCGTGCTTGCTTTGAATGCGGCAGCACAGATCACTTCAAGAGAAACTGTCCGAAACTGAACCAGGGAGGAAATGGGCGGCAAACCGCGGGTCAGGCATCGTCGTCCAACCCGGCAAGAGGCCGAGCATTCGTGATGGGGGCAAGCGAGGCACGCCAAGACCCCAGCGTAGTGACAGGTACCTTCCTCGTCTCTGATCATTACGCTTCTTTATTATTTGATACGGGCGCCGATAGAAGTTTTGTCTCCGTTAAGTTCCTATCGATAGCAAACCTTCCAATTGGTGAAACCATAGAACCTTATACCGTAGAAGTCGCTAACGGTAAAACCATGATAGTTAATCGAATAGTTCGGAATTGCCCTTTTATTCTGAACGATCAATCCCTTCCGATTGACTTGTTACCGGTAGAATTGGGTAGTTTTGACGTGATAGTGGGAATGGATTGGTTAGCACGTAACAAAGTAGAAATAAACTGTGAAAAGAAAATCGTCAAGATCCGGGTGTCGGATGACGAAGAGGTATTAGTGCAAGGAGAAAAGTTAGGCAATATGATACCGTTTATATCCCACCTTAAGGTGTTAAAATATATACGTCAGGGATGTGTGGCGTATCTAGCGAGCTTCACTGCCACAGATTCTGAGGAGAAACGAGTGGATGATATACCAGTGGTGCGCGAATTTCCACAAGTTTTCCCAGAAGAACTTCCTGGATTACCGCCAACCCGACAGGTCGAATTCAGAATCGACTTATTACCTCAAGCTGGCCTTATTGCTAAGGCGCCCTACCGACTTGCACCATCCGAGATGCAAGAATTATCCAACCAGTTGCAAGAATTGTTGGATAAAGGATTTATACGTCCCAGTTATTCCCCGTGGGGTGCACCTGTACTATTTGTGAAAAAGAAGGACGGGAGCCTTAGAATGTGCATTGATTACAGGGAATTGAACAAGTTAACAATCAAAAATAGGTACCCTCTTCCCCGAATTGATGACCTGTTCGACCAACTACAAGGTGCGAGCTACTTCTCAAAAATAGATCTTAGATCGGGATACCATCAGGTTAGAATTCAGGAGGAGGATATCCCAAAAACCGCATTCAGGACTCGCTACGGCCATTACGAGTTCTTAGTTATGCCTTTTGGGCTAACAAATGCGCCAGCAGTGTTCATGGATCTCATGAATCGAGTCTGTAAACCCTACCTCGACAAATTCGTCATCGTGTTTATTGACGATATTTTGATATACTCGAAGAGTAAAGAAGAGCACGAGCAACACTTAAGATTAATTTTAGAACTTCTTAATCAGGAGAAGTTCTATGCAAAATTCTCCAAGTGTAACTTCTGGTTACAAGAGGTGCAATTCCTCGGTCACGTTATAAACCATCAAGGAATACACGTTGATCCGAGTAAGGTTGAAGCAATTAAGAATTGGCAAGCGCCTAAATCTCCAAAGGAAATCCGCCAATTCTTAGGCTTAGCTGGATATTATCGTCGATTTATAGAGAACTTTTCTAGCATCGCCCAACCTTTAACCCTTCTGACTCAAAAGGATCGAAAGTATGAATGGGGAGAAGAGCAGGAAACGGCGTTTCAAACGCTAAAACAAAGATTGTGCCAAGCGCCGATCTTAAGTCTCCCCGACGGAGACGATGGTTTTGTCGTGTATTGTGACACATCCCGTAGAGGGTTAGGATGCGTGTTGATGCAGAATAATAAGGTTATAGCCTATGCTTCTCGACAGTTAAAAGTACACGAGAAAAATTACACTACTCATGACTTAGAACTGGGAGCAGTTATCTTCGCACTTAAAATCCGGAGACATTATCTCTACGGTACAAAGTGCACCATCTTCACCGATCATAAAAGTTTGCAACACATATTCGATCAGAAAGAACTGAATATGAGGCAACGAAGATGGGTCGAGTTATTAAGCGACTATGACTGTGACATCCGTTATCACCCCGGCAAGGCTAACGTCGTAGCCGATGCCTTGAGTAGGAAGGATCGGGTTAAGCCATTGCGAGTGCGAGCGCTGGGGATGATAGTCTAGTCGAACCTTTCGGACCTGGTTCGAGTCGCTCAACGCGAGGCGTTGAAAGAGGAACAATTGGAAAAAGAGGGACTTTACGGTAACGAGAAGAATTTCGAACAGCGCGTGGACGAAATTCTCTATTTCAAAAATCGGATTTGGATCCCGACCCTTCATGACCTTCGTGAATTAATCATGGACGAAGCGCATAAATCAAAATATTCCATATATCCGGGATCGGATAAGATGTACAAGGATGTGAAGGAGTTCTACTGGTGGCCGGGTATGAAAAAGGATATAGCCACATACGTCGGCAAGTGTACGACGTGTGCGAGGGTTAAGGCGGAGCACCAGAAACCCTCGGGGATGTTACAACAACCCGAAATTCCCGAATGGAAATGGGAGCAAATCACGATGGATTTTGTGACACATCTCCCTAAGATGTCCCGTGGACACGATGCAATTTGGGTAATCGTGGATCGATTAACCAAGTCGGCACATTTTATTCCAATTAGAAATAATTATAACACCGAGAGACTTGCGCAGATTTATATAAATGAAATTCTGTCTCGGCATGGGATACCCATCTCAATCATCTCCGATCGAGATAGCCATTTCACCTCCAATCTTTGGCAAGCTGTACAAGAAGCGCTGGGAACGCGTATTGATCTAAGCACAGCTTACCACCCTCAGACCGACGATCAGTCTGAGAGGACCATCCAAACACTGGAGGATTTGCTTCGTGCATGCGTACTGGATTTCAAGGGAAATTGGGATCAACACCTCCCACTCGTTGAATTTTCCTATAATAACAGTTACCATAGCAGTATAAAGGCAGCACCTTATGAAGCATTGTATGGACGGAAGTGCCGATCACCACTCTGTTGGACTGAAGTGGGCGACACACAGGTTATTAGATCGGACCTGGTCCAGGAAACGACCAGCAAAATCCTTGAAATTAAGAACAATCTGAAGGCCGCACGGGATCGGCAGAAGAGTTATGCCGATACCCGTAGAAAACCGTTATCATTTGAGAAAGGTGATAAAGTGTATTTGAAAGTATCACCTTGGAAAGGAGTAGTCAGATTTGGAAAGGCGGGGAAGTTAGCCCCTAGATACATTGGACCATTCGACATTATGCAAAAATCGGTCCTGTAGCATACCGATTAGAACTGCGTGATGAACTGAGTGCAGTTCACAATGTGTTTCACGTGTCGAACTTGAAAAGGTGTCTGTCAGATGAGACATCGGTGTTACCCTTAGAGGGTGTCCAAATAAGTGATAAGCTTAATTTCGTAGAGGAACCCATAGAAATAGTGGACGGGAAAATCAAGCAACTTAGACACAATAAGATCTCATTGGTCAAAGTTAGATGGAACTCGCAACGAGGCCCAGAATATACATGGGAACGAAAGGACGAATTTCGGAAGAAATACCCCCACCTATTTCCTCAAAAGGAAGTAGTTGACGCGTAAAATTTCGAGGACGAAATTTTTGTAACGGGGGGAGAATGTAACGATTCCGGCAAATTCAGGTATACCCTAGCCGGTATATACTATTTACGTGTTATTTAATATTGAATATATGAATTATAATGTGTATATACGAGTATGTATGATTCACGGTACGAGTTATACTCGATTATACCGTTAATCGTATTGGAAGTACGATTAACCGATTGACGGTTATTGAAACCCGAATGAATCGGAGATTACATTATAGACGAAATATATAATGTTTAGTGATGTTTACGAAGTATTAAAGCTTCGGGATAAGTGAATTAAAGCACAGAAAAGAGTTTTCGATTTAATAGTACGTTGGTACGTTAAACGAAATCTTTTATACCAAACCAAGCAAGAGATGATCGATCAAGCCGAAAATGATGCACAATTATTAATAATATGATGTTTCAAGTAAATAAATGTCATGGTTTAAGTTTTTAAAGTTTTAAATCGGTTTTATATAAATTTTATTTTTAAGACGAAAAACGACCGTTTTGGCCTCGTTTTGAGCGGAATTAAACGTTTAACCGAAAAATGAACTGAACCAGATTATCCACAACATTATCCAGATTGCGTAATCTGAGCTTGTGGCCAAGATTGGAGGTGTGGGCCCCACCCCACCCTCCTTATGGAGACCGATCGGATGAGGGGAACACCTTCATCCCTTTCATTTTCTTTTTCTAACATCCCAACTCCACAATTCTCTCAACCCTTCAAACATTCATCCAACTTCCCTTTGATTTATACCAAGAAACCGAGGTAAAGATCGGATTATAGTCGTGTTCATCTTCTTTTCTCGAGTCATTTACAAGAAAATGAGGTTTCAAATGAAAAATGGGTGAAAACCCGAGATGAAACCGATTCTTGCATGATCAAGTGATGTATACAAGTTATACAAGGGATCTTGGTCCAAGAAAGAAGTTAAAAGAGTCAAAAACGAATTTCTACGGTTAAAATCTTTGTTTTGATGTCTTAACCGAAACCATGAAAGAAATGGCTTGATTGTGGGTATAACTTGCTTGGTGTGGTGTTGTTGTGCTTGTAGGTGTTATATCTAGTTGCTAGCAAAGGCTAGAAAGCAAGATCTTTGCCTAAAGCTAGAAACACAAGGTAGTTCGGTTTTTCGTATGATTTATATGATTTGGACAGATTGTGATAGACTTAGAGTTGGGTCATGAAATTTCACAGAGATGATCTACACATGAAAATATGTGATCTGTGAAAATTTGGTAATTTTTGGATAAAGGATGAATATTTGGTGAATTTAATGCTCGGTTTTGGCTAAAAATGATGAAAAATAGTTAAACACCATGAAAAATTCTGGAAAATTCCAGATAAGCTTTTATAACATATAAAAGTCACACATAAAATTTCAGATCCGTTGGAGAAGTCTAAGTAGGCTTTTCGGTAAAACGAGTTCTAGGGTTTTCTAGCTCGGTTTTGGTGAAAATGGCATGAAAAATGAGATTTTGGTTCTGGAAAAATTACAGGGAACTATGTGGATGGCAGGGGTCATCCCAGAAAAATTTGGAATTTTTCTAAGGTCGTTTGGTATTTTCGATATATTTGGTGTTTAAATGACGTTTAAAAATAGATAAATAAATGTTAAATATAAAAATTAAT
Organism: Bidens hawaiensis; assembly: GCF_021521415.1. NCBI lineage: Eukaryota > Viridiplantae > Streptophyta > Magnoliopsida > Asterales > Asteraceae > Bidens > Bidens hawaiensis. The sequence goes on from NW_027496738.1 coordinate 62,347, forward strand.
TCTGGAAATATTTTTATAAAATTCCTTACTGTCAAAAAGTGATTTGTGAAAAATTTCAAGATCCGAGTCTAAACGGATAATTATTTGTGCTAAAAAGAACATAAAAACAAACTTTTAAAGCTTAAAACGCGTAAACCGACAAAGTTCGTCAAAGCGAGCTGACCGGTGTATAAAAACCTCAAAAATGGACTATTTTCATGAATCTAAGTTAATCAAGTAAAAATAAATCATCCGAAAATAATTCGGATGATTTGGGTATTTTTACCCGAAATAACAGTTTCCGGCACCCTAAAGACGGAAACGGGTCCCGCGGCCAAACGGGGCGTCTAAACCGAGCTCTAAATTCACGGCTTTAACTAAAATATCAGTCAAACACTATTTTCGGGTCGTGTGTGACCAAACTCATTTTTGAAACATAAAAACGGATAACCGTGCTAGGCACGCAAAACGGGGAAAACATAATAATAATAATTTTGACGGTTAAACTCTAAGAAATATCACAATCTGAGTCCTGAGAAGTGTCTCTGGGTTAACATTGTCCCCGGATCGAGTACAGTATTGGGTTAACAATGTCCCCAGATGTACCGGTTGACACAGATTTAATTTATGGAAATTGTATAGTAACGACTTAGGTATCATATTACAGATTCAGGTTCATAGCTGTTCACTGTACTACATACTAACTCACGAGAAGGTGAGTTTCACGAGCCCCTTTTTACTGAACTGTTTTAAATATTTTCCCGGGGCGGAAAGCATGTTTCTATCAAAATGTTTAAGTACATGCTGATAGCATGGAAATGAATGTATTTATATAATGTTTATTGTACGGGAATCGTACGGTAATGTATTAAGATGGTAATTGTCTGAGTTGCTAACATTGTAAGGCCTGAAACAGTGTTCTGGGTTAACATTGTCCCCAGAGGTTATTAGATGTGTTTCTGGGTTAACAGTGTCCCCAGAGGTTATTAAATGTGTTTCTGGGATAACAGTGTCCCCAGAGGTTATTGGATGTGTCTCTGGGTTAACAGAGGTTTCACTTGTGGGCTCAACATAATTTCATCGCTAATATATGATTTCTATAATGATTTGTCATGGTTTATTTAAATTAGTGAAACTCACCAACTATTCGTAGTTGACCCGTTTTCTTTACATGCTTTCTAGGTACACCCAAATTGGAATGAGTGATACGTGCTTGATGATGTGTGCTATTTTGTGGAAGCTTAAGGATCTTTATTTTGTATTAAATATGTTAACTTATTATCGGTAAAACTTATGTGTTAACGCCTAGACGGTAACGAAACTCGGAACAATGTAACACGATGTAAATTAATGTAGTGGCGTTTTCTTTATAAGCAATGCTGTTGATATCAGACGTGTCTGTTGCATCCCGTTTACGTTTCCGCTGCGGTTACGGGGTGTTACAGTAATTTGGAGGTTTGTACTAAGTACAACAGTGATCAAGTTTAATGACTTTGCGTTTGCTCTAGGAAGCGAGTGAAATATTCATGCTTATGAATACCCAGATGATTAAGCCGCATAAAGACTCATAGTGTCCAGAATCCTAACGCTTGTTATTTGCTTTATTATATTTTTGGAGATCAACAACTATAAGGCTTGAGTATGACTGGTTATTACATTTCTGCCATCCTCACCGAGACTTTTGCTAGAGACTAACACCCCTTTCAATTTGGCGTTCCTTTATGTTTATATCACATACTTTACTCTACTTGGTTGTTTTAAGACCTACCAATGCACCAATTCAATTAAGCACACAGTGTTTTAAGCTTACTTCTTGCTGGACTTGGAGTCAAGATAATCAATGTACTATCATTTTCTCTTTTTGCTTCAAAAACTCAAAAATTTTGAGGAGCATAAAACAAAATAAAGATAAATTTAATCGCCCCAATTTACTTAAGTCTATTAATAAATGGTTGTTCTATCAATTCAACAAGTGAATAATAGGACCAAGACATGCGAGCATGCTTCACAAACTTAAATAACCGACATAATTTTCAGCGAGAAAATAATCTAAAAACGCATAATGAATGCCCCAACTATTTTCCATTATCAGGTAAATGGCTAACCTGAACATTTACAAGTAAATGTCAGGACCAAACATATACACGTACATGCCCTTCAAATGTAGATAATTGACATAATTTTCAACAAGCGCATGCACAAATCTTTTTGGTTTTTCTCTATACATATATTAAAACACAATATTTTTGTCTTAATCAAATTTTTAAATGTTTTTGGTTTTTTTTTTTATTAAAGAAAAGAAATCACAATATTTTTGATTTTTCGTAATTTTCTAATGTTTTTGGGTTTTATCTATACAGACAAAAGACACAATCTTTTTGTATTTTCTAGTTTATCACCCCTAAAACCAAAATAAATTTTAAAAGAAAAAATGACATAAAATAAAGATAGTCATCCTTGTTTAAGGATATCAGCTAGGGTCTTCAATCCGTTTAAACCAAGCAAAAATTTAAAACGCGTTTTGTCAAAAGCTTTGGTGAACAGATCGGCTTTCTGAAAGTCAGTATGTACTTTCTCAAGGTCAATCAATTTCTTCTTAAAGCAATCCCGTATAAAGTGATATCGAATTTCGATATGTTTTGTTTTCGAATGTTGTACGGGATTCTTTGTGATAGAAATTGCAGCAGAATTATCAATCAGGATAGGAGTAGTAAGAAACTGCAAATCGTAGTCGCGAAAATGTTGTTGTATCCACAAAACCTGGGAACAGCAACTCGAGGCTGCAACATACTCAGCTTCAGCGGTTGAAGTAGAGACCATGGTCTGCTTCTTACACTGCTAGGAAACAAGCCGGTTTCCTAAAAATTGACATCCTGCAGTCGTTGATTTGAAGTTGATCTTGCAACCTCCACAGTTCGAGTCGGAATAAGCAGTAAGATCAAAAGTATCATCCTTGGGGTACCACAACCCGATGTATGGATTTCCCCTCAAATATTGAAGAATTCTCTTGACCGCAGCTAGGTGAGTCACTCGTGGACTTGCTTGATACCTAGCATAAAGACAAACAACAAACATAATATCAGGACGAGAAGCCGTTAGATACATTAAAGAACCGATCATGGCACGATAAAGGGTAGGATCAACGGTATCCTCCAATTCATCTGGTGATAAATTGTGACCCACTGGGAGAGGAGTAGAAGGGATTTTTCCGGCAGAGATCTTGAATCGGCTCAAGACGTCGTTCACATATTTAGTCTGGCGAATAAAGATTCCGTTAGCAGACTGGTGAACCTGCAACCCTAAAAAGAAATTCATCTCTCCCATCGAACTCATCTCGAACTTTGTTTGCATGGACTTCTCGAACTCCTTACACAATGTATCGTTTGTTGATCCAAAAATAATGTCGTCGACATAAATATGAACTAGGAGAAGATCGTCACCAACAGTTTTATGAAACAAAGGGCAGTCGACAGTCCCCTGTTTGAAGCCGTTATCAGTCAGATGGTCGGCAAGCGTGCCATACCAAGCTCTCGGGGCTTGATGTAGACCATACAGGGCCTTATTTAATCGGTAAACTCGGTCCGGATAATCAGGTCCTTCAAACTAGGAGGCTGTAAAACAAACACTTCCTCGTGTAGTTCACCATTGAGAAAAGAACTTTTAACATCCATTTGATAGACCTTGATATTCTTGTAAGCTGCATATGCCAGGAAGATCCGAATCGACTCTAATCTTGCAACTGGAGCATATACCTCTGTGTAATCAATACCCTCTTGCTGATGAAACCCTTGCACCACTAGATGTGCCTTGTTTCTGACAATCACGCCTCGATCGTCTTTTGTACACTTAAATACTCACTTAGTCAGAATCGCTTTCTTGACTCTAGCAGGCTTGTCTATTAAATTCCAAACACCCAATCATGCAAATTGCTGTAATTCTTCTTGCATAGCTTCTACCCAAGAAGGATCATCAAGTTCCTTACGAGCTGTCGTTGGCTCAACTTGAGATAGAAAGCAAGTGAATTTAGCAAGATTTACAATTCCCGATGAATGTAAATCAATATAAGCACACAATGTGTTATTATCACTTGACGAAGCAACTTGATGACGTGTACGAACGCCCACATCAAGTTCTCCAATGATGTTTTCCTGTGGATGATATCCATGAATCCAAAGAGTGGGATTCTCAGGAACAACAACATTATCAAATAAGTTAGTGTGATGTTCACCAAGTTCAGGAGATGAAACATTATCACTGTCAAGGTTAATAACTTGATCTTCAGCTTGATCATCATCAGAAGAAGTGGAAACATTATCGATAGCCACTGGAGAAGCAACTTGAGGTTCCTCAGTTGGAGCATCAGATTGAGCTGCAACATCATTGGAACTTGAAAATCTTGGAATTGCCAAATGATCTTCAAAGTATGCTCGAACCAGGTCTTCGTCAATGTGTTCAGTTGATGGAGTAAATGAATTAAATAAACTATCGTAGTCAAATATCCAATCGGGACCTTTCCCTTGAGGAGGAGTTGTGTACTTTTAACAGTCCACATGGTACCATTCTTCAACACAACCGGATGTAAAGTTAAATACCCTTTTCTTTAGAGATGCATATTCTAAGAAATACCCTTCGATAGCTTTTTCTTCAAATTTACCTGCATCCTTCTTCAACATTGTACACGGACACCCAAAAGGTTCCAGGTACTTTAAGTTAGGTTTTCGATTATTCAACAACTCATAGCTTGTATTTTTGAGTCTTTTAACTGTTAGAACCCGATTAAGAGTATATCAAGCTGTATTCACAGCCTCATTCCAGAATTGGACGGGAAGCTTAGAATCAGCGAGCATTGTACGTGCAGCTTCAATCAAGGTTCAATTCTTTCGTTCAGAAACACCATTTTGTTGAGGTACATAAGGTGCACTGTATTCTCGATGAATTCCTTTTTTAACACAAAAGAAATCTAATACAGTGTTTTTGAATTATGTACCATTATCACTTCGGATTCTCCTCACCTTTTGTTTGTACAGTGATTCGATCTTGGTGATAAGGTTTTGTACCAAAACCGGTGTTTGATCTTTTGAACTCATAAATAACACCCATGAGTATCTTGAATAATCATCATTCACCACAAGACAATACCAATCCCTAGAAATACTCGCACGATTCACAGGACCAAATAAATCCATATGAAGTCGTTCAAGAGGAGTATTAATAGAATTCAATAAGTTAGAAGGATGTGTCTTCTTCTTCTTCTGCTTGCCCTTTTTGCATGCAACGCAGTGATCGGATAATTTAAAATTCTATAATGAGACACCTTCCACTAAATAATTAGCCATCAAATAATTCATCTTTCTAACATGTTTGTGACCCATTCTACGATGCCATAGAATCGAGTCTTTCCCGGTTGCTTTCGAGATAAAACATGTTTCGATCGACATGGATATCTTAGAGCTCATGTTTAAGACATAAATATCATTCGATCGTGGTGATCGCATGATAACCATGTCCTCGGGAATAACATAACCCAGTTTCAAGATAAGACATTCTTTGTCAGTAAATATTGTTGTGTACTTTTTATCACAAATCTGTGATACACTTAATAAGTTATGATCCACTTTATCACAATAATTTACTTTCTCAAACGTGATATGACCATTTGAAACTTCACCCTCTTGTGTGATCATGCCCCCAGAATTCCTAGCAAATGCCACATAACCCCCTTGAATATTTCTCACGTTGGTTAATAGGTCGAGATTCCCAGTGATATGACGAGAACATCCACTACCCATTATCCAGTTTTCACCTGACACAGTCCTGGATGTACCCTACACACAAAATAAAGATGATTAGTTCAAAAAGGCAGCCCAGGCCTCAGTCTTAGGCACCTTTTGATTTTCTCTTTGATCATTAACTTTAACAGAGTTCAAATGTTATTCAGCCACTTGTGAATAAGTTACCGGCTTCCTCGACTTTCATCTTAAGTAAGCTGCTTGAACAATGTTTGAATTCGTGTTCCTACAAATTGGCTCATGCGGGACAAACTTTGGTTTAACCTGACCATGTGTCTCATTAACATGAATAACCTTTCGAGGATTCACATTAGAGAACATAATATGAGTGTCATCAGCATACGACGCAGGTCGTTTCAGAATCTCTTTTACCAATGGAATTGGCTTAGAGTTGTCCTTGATAAAAGGATGAAGATTCTGATAGCTCTTCTGACTACAATTTCTCACTACATGACCATGTTGACCGCAAAGAAAACAGCTTCGCATGTCTACACGATGATGTTGAGAGGTAGTTGGAATGAATGACGCAGAAGTTTGATGATGCCTCATATTTTTGGTCATGCTCTTAGCAAACTCATCGGATAATTCAGACTTCTTTTTCAAGTAGAAATCCAAATTAGAACAATTCGAGAAACTTTTCAACGTATCTGTCCCAGTTGACTTCACAAATTTAATTTTATTAGCTTGTTGTAAAACTTGTTTTGCTTTCGTCAATGGATCAGATAGAACTGATGTTTTTGCTTGAGCATATTTACGTTCAAGGTCTTGAATCTGTGACGTTTCATTGATAAAAACACTCTCAATAAATTCAGGTTTAATGATACTTATTGGAATATCATTTTCCGTGAACATCGTGTCCATCCCTTTTAATTTAAAAACTCTAACAGGTGAAGGCTTAGAACTAGGAGGATTAGCAAATCGCATTAAGTCCTCATCAGAAATCTTTGGTTTATCTGACTTCTTTGCTTTCCCTGGTTTAGTTTTCACCGGTTCTTCCTTATTCATGTGAGACTTGAATGAACCATACACAGTTTCCTCAAATTCTTGAGGTTCACAAAGAATATGATTAGAACTTGGAATGTTCTTATTCTTGTGTATTATCTTAGGTTCAAACACGTCCTCGATAATCACTTTGTCAACATTCGCAACAAAGACTTTGTTACTCTGAACATGAGATTTTTGAGGAGCAACTTGGGTCTTAACTGTTTCTGTTTTAACTGGTTTTTCAGAAATCACAGTTTCTTTCTCAATCAAATCCTCTTCTTTTCTAGAAAAAGGATTAATTTTGTAATCATTGTGAAATGGTAGTGGAATTTCAACAAAACCAATACCTTTCTTTGAATCCTTTTGTTTACCAGATACTTCAATAATTTCATTCAACAGAAAAGAAGAATTTCTAAACTTTCCCAGTTTGTTCTTCAACTCAAGAACCTCATTCTCAAGCTCGGTTATCTTTGAACGATGTTTCAGAATTTCTTGAAACTTTTGGTCATTTATCGTCATTTTTACAGATAACTCAGCTTTGAGATCATGGTTACTTGTCGACAATGCTTCAATCTTTTCTCGAGATCTCATTTGAGATTCAAGAGATTGTCGATAAGTATCCTTCAGAGAAGCAATTTCTCTTACAAGATTATTATTTTGACTTTTCAAAGCTTCTAACTTAGGTTTGTTAGATTCACAATCAACACATGATACTTTAACATATGAAGTAGCAGAGATAGAATGACTAACCTCATTGATCTTGGCCAAGAAAGCAAATACTGTTGGAGGCTTGTCACAAGAGTCGTCAGAATCAGATCCAGAATCATTATCAGAAGACATCTCCCTCCCACTTGTATCTTGACAATCTTTGTGTAAACCAATCATAGCAAAATTTGCTTGAGCATCATTACACAGTAACCGTTGTGACCAGTCATTACCATCTGCTAACATTGCTTGTGTTGTAGAAGAGGATGGTTTCTTTTCAGCATCACTACCTCGTGGTGTAGAAGAATTTTGATGTTGACCACGAGAACCAGAGTATTCTTTCTTTGGTTTGTCACATTCCTTTGCGAAATTCCCAAATTCTTGACAATTATAACATTTTACTTTCAACTTGTCAAAACCCAATTTCTTGTTTAAAGCCGGAAGATCTTTTCCAGTTCCTTGCATTAATCTTTTAACCTTACGGACGATCATAGCCATGTTCCACTTTAAATCCATGATTTTCAAATCATCTGGATCTATCTGATCATAGTCCTTATCAGTTAAATCACTTGTGGCAATCTTACTACTTACCAAGTTTTCATATGAAGACATGAAAGCTGTCAGAAAAGCAAAGTTTTGCTCAGCTTCCTTCATATTAACACTAGGTGGTGAAGCAAATGGATTAGTATTAGTTGACCTTCCAGAACAACCAGACAATCCAGAATTACCAGCAGAATAAAAACAAACTTTTGGATCATTAAACACAGTTGATTCTTTTTCACTTGCAGCTTGAGTAAGAAAAGCATTGATTGGAAAAATCAATGAACTAAGAGGCATACTTCCACCATAGAAGGCTGGATCTTGATTTTCGTTGGAAGATTTTTGACACTTCAGATCATATTCTCTTTCAAAACCATGAGAAATGTCAAATAAGAACTTGGAAGCACACTCTTCATAGTGTCAATTTTATCCGTTTCAAAAATTTCTAACTTCATCTTGTCCATTTAAGCAATTAAGTGAATAAAACGTGTAATCATCTCTTCAACTGCTTCTCCCTTCAATATATTAAAGTTTCGAAACTGAAACTTGAGCATCACTTTCTTACTCTCAGCTGTGTTCTCCATACTTCTCATACGAAGATGTTGGAATAGAGAAGCACATCTCTTTATGTTACCCACTTAATGAAAGATATTTTCTGGCAATGCCATAGTGAGAGTGGAATTAGCTTTTGTTTCGATTTCCAAAGCTTTCTTCTCTTCTTGTGAATATTGAGAAACAGCTTTAGGAAGAAAACCAATAGTATCATCACCAATCAACGGTTCCTTATAAACTTCATCGAGACAATATGAGCAGTCAGGGTGAACAGACCCCAAATGTGCACGAAACCAAGGTTCCCACTTGGCAAAGTCACTAAACTTCATCAATCTTGGACATTTAGAATGTGAACCTATCTCGGTATCAAGTTGAAACATTTGTTGCATCAACATGTTTTGAGAAGCCAAGGCATACATACCAGCCATCTTTGACAAGTATTAAAACTTCAAGGGTATAATGAATAAAATTAACGAACTGTAAACAGTTATAGCGAACTGTGAACAGTAATTAACGAATCAAACCTTAACGAAATAAGGATTAATGTTAACGAACATGAATTGATTTTAGCGAATTAAATGGTTAACGAATTAGATCAGACCACGAACCAGATGGTCAACAAATCAGTCAACGAACCAGTCAACACTAACAAATTGACTATGTTAATCACGAACTGCAAGCTTAGCGAACTAAAGGTTTCTGGTAACGAATCTGATAGCAAACAGACTATATCGAATCAGCTACAGTTGATTTAACGAATCAACTATAACGAATCAAGTTGTTACAACCGTTTGTAACAAACTTTGATACCTTATGCCACGTGGCAAAGGTTGTTATGACACAAGTCCCAAGGTGAACACGTGTCTCATGAATCAGTTATCCCAATCAGCGAATTAGATAACCCGAATCAGCTAATATAGCGAACTAACTAGCGAATCACGTGAAATAAGTAATGAATTGACAGATTTTAATGAACGAATCAAAGTGAAATTGATAACGAATCAACATAGCGAATCATCTTCATCTTTGAATCTTCAAATCTTCAACTGAAATTTCCAGAAAATTGGAAATGATGAACACGAAACCCAGAACACCAGAAAACTCAGATCCGTAATACACACTCAGTTCTTAACCAAAAACCACAAATTACCTATCAAAATACTCGTAGCACAATCACGAAACCAAAATCACTAACCTCGTAACCAATTAACCTCGATAACTAACTCAAATAACCCAAAACCTCAACTCTGTTTCGGCCATAATCCAAAACCATACCGAATCCACTCAAAACCAAATCAAACCTCAATTCCACTTCACAAAACCTTACCAATACCGTTAACCCCTCAAAACCAATCCAAACTAACCATAATTCAATCAATTAACCTCAAATTAATCCAAATTCACTAAAAACAGAACATAAACAAAATAATATTCCAATTAAACACCAAATAAAGTGTAATTGAGCCCGAAAGCTCTGATACCACTTGTTAGATCTCGTACGTGTATCAATCTCAGTAACAATAACAATAACATATCTCAGATCTGAACGTAATCGCTTAATACTTTAATAATAGATCTAACTCATAATTACGTACGATTAGGTGTTGTGTATCTTTATATATTATCAGTATATGTAATAATATTAAGGTTGAAGATCGAGAGAGGATTTGGACAGAGTATCGTTGATTAAACTCTCAAAACTTAAATAACAAGTGAACAGTGTTCACTATATATAGAAGATAGGTCTGGTTCGCTAACATCCCCTAGCGAACCAGATCCTACTTTGTTACATACATTAAATAGGCGAAACACCCCCTGATTCGTTAACATTCCCTAACGAATCAGGTTAAACTTAACTTAAGGACCAGTTCGCTAAACATCCTTAGCAAACTGGCCTAATACCTTAACGAATTACATGTTATAATAATTGTTTATTACATTAAACAAATGACCAATAAATTAACGTTAAATACAAAGACTCAAGACGCAAAACCGTGCACTAACATGAAATGACGAGGATACTAGAAGTTAGGTTATCTAAATAATAAACAAGAAGATGTTTGTTTTGTTCCTTTTCCCTTGTGTTTTTTCATTTGATAAACTTGTGTATTTGGGATTTGAATGAATTAATGATAATATTGTCACGTAATAGTGTTACATGTGTTTTGATCAATTTGTACGTCACACTCGGGCGTATTCCGCTTCAGCCGGGGTGTTACATTTACGTAAAGCTATTAAAACTTATAATTACAATTTAGATAAAGGTTAAAAATAAAATAGAATAAAAATAAAATGAAAAAGAATAAGATATTAAAAATAATATAAAATATTAAAAATAAAATAAAAATAAGATAACTTAAAATAAGGTTTTCAAGTTAAAAAAATAAAAATAAAAACAAAAGAAAATAGGATATGAGTAAAGATGAAATTTATATATATATATATATATATATTAATAATATTTACAAATTTTCCTATTAACATTAATATTTTTGCGAGAAAGATCAAACATGGAATCACATTAATCGATAACGTCCAAGACACACTTCTTTTTCAATATTATTATGCCAAGAACCCAAAATTGATTGTAGATATATTTTGTCCACTTTAAACTTAACCAGTATTCTGATATGAAAGTGATACGTTAAGGTATGTATTAAGCATAACACTTATGTAGTCCCCATTTAATCCAAAATGTTTGTTAGTGCACTGTTTTGGTTGTCCATGATCGAATAAATTATAGATAATCTAGATTGAATATTTATTGTAAATGGCACATTCGCTATGGTTTGTATAGAGAATGAGGTCCATTCGTTAGTGATCTAGGCTAGTTCGTTAATGTATTACCATTCGTCATGGAATGTTGACAAATGGAGTCTAATTCGTTATAGAGGCATAACGAATTAGAGTTAACTTAAAGAATGGAGCATGTGGCCTATAAATAGGTGGTTCCATGATCATAATTAAAAGAGATCACACATATGAGAGGTGTGAGGTCCTAGATCTATTATTTATCCTCTCCATAACTTATTATGTAATTATCCATTATTTATCAATAAACCGTATTTAAAGTATTCATGTTCGTATTTTATAATCGATGTATTGACGCGGCTAGATCCATGGAAGGTCTTCTCAACTGGTATCAGAGCAGGAGCTGCTCTGGGTACATAGATTAAGGTATGAATCTGAGTTTTTCGTGTTCTTCGTGTTCTTCGGGTTTTGGTCAGATCTGGAGTAAATTAATATGTTATTGGTGGATTTGTTGGTGAATTTGTGTTTATTGATGGAAGAGGGAACTTCCTGTGTAATTTGGGGTTAAGTTATGGTGTATTGAAGGATATGCCATGGAAGAACATGGTCACGGATTGATCAGATTTGGATCAATTCAATGATTGTTAAGCCAAATTGATGGTAGATTTGTGTTAGTTAAGGGAATACGAATCTACTGGTGTAATTTGGTGTTAGTTTATGGTGAATTGAGTGATTCACCAAGGAAGAGTTTGTTATAGTTTGATTCTGTTTATGATGATCAGTGGTTGTTAAGTTATTTGGATGTTAGATTCGTGTTCGGGATGACAAACCGAGTGTTCGATGTGATTTTGGTGGTTAATTATGGTGTTTCGAGGATTTCACCATGGATGAAGCTTCAAATTTGCAGATTCCGGCCAGATCTCGAATTTTTCGGCCACTGTAACGGTATTTTCCGGCGAATTACGTTTTTCCGGCGAGCTGTTCAGATCTAACTACCTGATTCGTTAGTTATTGTAGCTAATTCGTTAAGGAAGTTTAACGAATCTACTGTAGCAATTCGTTATGGAAAATTTAACGAATTAAGTTAATTCGTTAAGGTAATTCGTTAAGGTTATGATAACGTATTAATGTAATTCGTTGAGTTAAAGATAACGAATTAAGTTAATTCGTTAAGGTAATTCGTTAAGGTAAGTGTAACGTATTAATGAGATTCGTTAAGTTAAGGGCAACAAATTAAGACTAATTCGTTATGTATCACGAAGTGGAAATCTTAACGAATGGGAGGCCATTCGTGTAACTATTCTAACGAATTAAGATGGTGATTTATAACGAATTGAATAGATTCGTTAAGTGTGTAACGAATGGTGGATATTTATAACGACTTAGACAGGTGATTCGTTAAAAAAGTAAAATGGTGGGAAAATTTTTCTTGCGTAAATTTTTCCCTGAATACTCCTCGTAAGTGAGATTTCATTCTTGAAAATTTTGGCGAAAATATTTATTTTTCGAATATTTTTGGTGAATTTTTTGCGGGAAAATCGTGAAAAATTTTCTTAATCGAAATTTTTCTGGGATGTTCCTAATGTATTGGGTGCTCTTCTCTCAAAATTTGGTAATATATTTTCTGGCCGACTTTTTACGCGTTTCAATTGGCCGATGGGGAGCCCGCAAGTAATTTAAGGAGGAGTTTGTTTTTGTGAACTTTGAAGATTATTCAAGACCTTGTTGAATTTGTCAAGAAAAGGGGGAGATAAAAACTTTCATTTGAGTTTATTTAAGCATGTCTCTTCCTACGTTTGCAAGGTTTCTTGAAAAATTACTGCATTTCAGGTGGTAATTCATGGCGACAAAGCTACGTTTAACTGAGTTCAAGACTGCAATTCTTTTTCGATTGGTGATTGATTTGTTCTAGATTGAAACCTGACTATGTGGGATACGAGTGTCCGTCCGTTTACTTCTTTTCTGAGGGACTTTGATCCTGACTATGTTGGCTACGAGTAAATGGCGGATTACTTCTGTTGAGGGGGACGATTCTCGAACGGGCTGATCTTATTGAAGAATATACGAGTCTTGTCATTGGATTGAAGAATTTGATCATTTGGGGTTTATTAATGGAGGTTGGAACTCTGAATCTTATGCCCAAACATTAGTGCATCTTTGCGAATGGGATGTAGAAGAGCTTCAAAGGGTATATTTGGGATACACGTTATCAAGAGAGGGAAAACCGAAGTGAAAGATGTTGATGTTCGAGTTGTTCACGAAGATGTGTGACGAGGTTAAATGTAAAGATATGTTTTCTTTACCGGTGCTGACAGATAGCTGATGACTTGCTGCTAATTGTTAAAAGATTGAACCATATCATACGCCAATGGATGATCAGGATGATCTCCAAGAGTTGCTCACTTTGAGGGGGAGATCTAATATGAGAAGCTACAAGTTATTGGTTTGCTGAAAAAGATTTAAAGATTGTTTGTCTGCACAAGCCCGAAAATCATCAGTCAAGGGGGAGTATGTTAGTGCACGGTTTGTGACTGGTGATTTGCAGTTAAAGTATTCAAGGATTAAAGTATTCGATAGCTACGGAAAAGGGGGTGTCTGTTAGTGAACTGTTTTGGTTGTCCATAGCGATCGAATAAATTATAGATAGTCTAGATTGAATATTTATAGTAAATGGCACATTCGCTATGGTTTGTATAGCGAATGAGGTCCATTCGTTAGTGATCTAGGCTAGTTCGTTAATGTATTACCATCTGTAACAATTCCGGCAAATTCAGGTATACCCTAGCCGGAATATACTATTTACGTGTTATTTAATATTGAATATATGAACTTATAATGTGATTATACGAGTATATAAAATTCTCAGTACGAATTATACTCAAATGTACAACTAGTCGTATCGGAATTACGATTAATCGATGAACGGTTATTGAAACCCGAACGAATCGGGAATTACATTATAGACGAAATATATAATGTTTAGTGATGTTTACGAAGTATTAAAGCTTCGGGATAAGTGAATTATAGCACAGAAAAAGGATTTCGATTTATTAGTACGTCGGTACGATAAACGAAACCTTTAACATCAAACCAAGCAAGAGACGATCGATCAAGCCGAAAAAGATGCACAATTACCGACAATACGATGTGTTAAGTCATTAAATGTCATGGTTTAAGTTTTTAAGGTTTTTAAATCAGTTTTATATAAATTTTATTTTTAAGCCGAAAAAACGCCCGTCTTGGCCTCGTTTTGAGCGAAATTAAACGTTTAACCGAGAAACGAACTGAACCTGATTATCCACAACATTATCCGGATTACACAAAATCCAAATGTGTGGCCATGGGTTGAGATGTGGGCCCCACCCCACACCACAACTAGGACCGATCGGTCCACCTTAACCATTATAACATTTCATTTTCTTTTTTTAACATCCCAACCCCAACTTTCTCTCATCAATCTTCAACATTCATCCAAAGATCCAAGTTTTTAAGCAAGAAAACGAGGTATAGACCGAGTTATAATCGTGTTATTCTTCTTTTCTTGATTCATTTACAAGAAAGTGAGGTTTCAAGTGAAATATGGGTGAAAACCCGAGATGAAACCGATTCTTGGAGGATCAAGTGATGTATACAAGTTATACAAAGGATCTTGGTCCAAGAAAGTAGCTAAAATAGTCAAAAACGAATTTTTACGGTCAAAATCTTCGTTTTGATGTTTTAATCGAAACCATGAAAGAAATGGCTTGATTGTGGGTATAACTTGCTTGGTGTGGTGTTGTTGTGCTTGTAAGTGTTGTATCTAGTGGCTAGCAAAGGCTAGAACCAAGATCTTTGCGATCTAACGATAGAAAACACAAGATAGTTCGGTTTTCGTATGATTTATATAATTTGGACAGATTGTGATAGACCTAGAGTTGGGTCACGAAATTTCACAATGATGATCTACACATGAAAATATGAGATCTGTGAATTTTTGGTAATTTTTGGATAAAGGATGAATATTTGGTGAATTTAATGCTCGGTTTTGGCTAAAAATGGTGAAAAATAGCTAAACATCATGAAAAATTCTGGAAAATTTAAGATAAGCTTTTTATAACATATAAAAGTCACACACAAAATTTCAGGTTCATTGGAGAAGTCTAAGTAGGCTTTTCGGTAAAATGAGTTCTAGGGATTTCTAGCTCGGTTTTGGTAAAAATGGCATGAAAAATAAGTTTTTGGTTCTGGAAAAATTACAGGGAACTATGTGGTTGACAGGGGTCATCCCAGAAAAATTTGGGATTTTTCGAAGGTCGTTTGGTATTTTCTACATATTTGGTGTTTAAATGATGTTTAAAAATGGTTAAATAAATTTTAGATATAAAAATTAATTCTGGAAAAATTTATAAAATTCCTTACTGTCAAAATATGGTTTGTACAAAATTTCAAGGTCCGAGACTAAACGGATATTTATTTGTGCTAAATGGAACTTAAAAACAAACTTTTAAAGCTTAAAACGAGTAAACCGGCGAAGTTCGCCTAAGCGAGCTGACTGGTGTTTGAAAACCTTAAAAATGGATGATTTTTATGAAACTAAGTTAATCAAGTAAAAATAAATCATCCGAAAATAATTCGGATGATTTGGGTAATTTTACCCGATTTAACCGTTTCCGGTGTATTAAAGACGGAAACGGGCCCCGCGGCCAAACGGGGTGTCTAACCGAGCTCTAATTTCACCACTTTAATGAAAATATCAATAATAACTATTTTCGGGCCGTGTGTGGTCAAACTCATTTTTGTAAACATAAAGACAGATAACCGTGCTAGGCACGCAAAACGAGAAAACAAACTAACGGTAGTTTTGACTAAAGAACTCTAGGTGATATCACAATCTTAGTCCTGAAAAGTATTTCGGGGTTAACATTGTCCCCGGATCGTGTACGGTACTGGGTTAGCAGTGTCCCTAGACGTACCGGTTAACACGAATTTAAGTTATATTGATAGAAATTGTGTAGTAACGATTTGGGGATCGTATTACAGATCTGTACCAGTAGCCGTGCACCGTAGTACAACTTGCTCACAAGAAGGTGAGTTTTCACGAGCCCCTTTTACTGAACTGTTTTAAATATTTTCCCGGGGCGGAAAGCATGTTTTTTATCAAAGTGTTTAAGTACATGCTGATCGCATGGAAATGAACGTATTTATTTAATGTTTATTGTACGGGAATCGTACGGTAATGAATTAAGATGGTAATTGTCTGAGTTGCTAACAGTGTAAGGCCCGAAACAGTGTTCTGGGGTAACCGAGTTCCCAGAGGTTATTAAATGTGTTTCTGGGGTAACAGAGTTCCCAGAGGTTATTAAATGTGTTTCTGGGGTAACAGAGTTCCCAGAGGTTATTGGAAGTATTCTGGGGTAACAGAGTTCCCGGAGGTTAATCGATATGTTTTGGGATTAACAGAGTTCTCACTTGTGGGCTCAGCATAATTACATCGCTTATTTATGATTATTATAATGATTTGTTATGGTTTATTTAAATTAGTGAAACTCACCAACTATTCGTAGTTGACCCGTTTTCTTTACATGCTTTCTAGGTACACTCAAATTGGAATGAGTGATATGTGTTCGATGCTGTGTGCTATTTTGTGGAAGTCTAGAGATCTATATTTTGCATTAAATATGTTAATGTACTATCGGTAACACTTATGTGATAACGCTTAGATGGTTATGAAACTCAGAACAATGTAATACGTTTAAATTAATGTAGTGGTGTTTTCTTTATAAACAATGCTGTTGATATCAGATGTGTTTGTTGCATCCCGTGTACGTTTCCGCTGTGGTTACGGGGTGTTACAGAACTTGGTATCAGAGCCATTGGTTATAAAGAATTAGGATGTCTTTAAAAGATACCTAAAATATAACCAGTAGCTCAAGTATTATAGGATCTGAATATCAACTAATAATATATTGTGACTAGATCAGGATGAACTTGGATGGACAAGTGGGTTATTATGGTCCGGAACATAATAACAGACTTGTCTGCACGAGGGAATTCAGGGAAAGTCACGGGGGACTTTAATAGGTAAAATTGGCAACATACGTGCAAATATGTGATAATATTGTTATGTGGTCAAGTTGTATAAGTAAGTGTATATTAATTTGATTATGATTTACACTATGGAAAGAACTATATGTTTGTTAACTTGTGTGCAGGTAAAATGTCAAGAACCCCCAGTTTGTCGATTGAGGAGGACCCGGAGGAGGTCAGCTCCGGGGACTCTGGGAGCCCACTCGTAGCATCTAGCACAGAGCCTAGCGAGGCTAGCCTTAGGAGTTCCGGCCAGTCCTCCCCAGCTAGGATTGCCAGATCCCCGACCCCACCCGCACCACAGGCCGCCCCTGCACCCCCCGGATTCGGACCCCGCCTCACGGCGCGGATCAGTATCCCATATGTCCGACCTACCTCGCCCCCACCCAGACCTGCTACCCGCAGGGGCGAGTCCTCCCGCTCTCAGCCCGAGCCTGCGACTCCACCTGTGTGGGGTCTTCCTAGACAGGAACGGGACGCGGCGGCCTGGCTCCGAGTGCTCACCGAACAGGTGAATGAGCACTCCGCCGCCCTGACGGTGGGAGTCCAGAGGAGGATGTACTTGGGGGATTGCATACTGGACCATCAGTATGCGATTGCCCAGCTGAAGAGGGAGTGCTCATACTCCCAATGGATGCTCGGCCGGATGGAGATGCGGGTCCGGGTCATGGTGGCTGTGTTGGTGGTGTTGGTGGCGATATTGGTGGGGTTGGTTTACCACCGTGTTTAGTTGTGTTGGGTTGGGAATAGACAGGGACCATTTTTTTTGATACTCCGTGTAAGCAGTTAGTGGTGATGCTAACATGGAGTGAATCTTGTTAGTTATAATACAACCACTGGCCCTTAGGGGGGGTCTCTTTTGGGGCATATCAGTATAGATACTTTTGGGTATCATTCAAGCACTGACCCGTTGCGGGTTATGTCGAGATGATGCCGACATAGGCCTTACGTATGAAAACTTAACTAATGTAATAGTGACAGGAAAGTAATATGAACGGATGTTTGTGTAATATGTACTAACGTTTATTAATGAATGGAATGTTTGTTGTGTTTTATGATTGGAACTTGTATTGATTATATATATTTTCTTGATGTTGTGTAGAATGGCACCAAAACGTTCAGCCCAATTGTCGGAAGTGGACGTGAGCCGTTTGATTGCTCGACAGTTGGAGGCGGCGATACCGGATATAGTATCGCGCATCGCCGCCAGTATTAACAATTCGACCAATCCAACCCCTCCGAGCAATCAAACGACCACCAATAATGACGGGGAACGAAATACTAATCCTCCGCAGAATGATAACACGATTCTGAGTAATGACGCACCGCCTAGGGTGGTCGTTACAGACAGTAATGGCCCTATACCTACGGTAGAGACGAACCGTACTGAACCGATTCGTGCGTCCAGGGGATGTTCGATCAAGGACTTTATGTTGTGCAAACCTCTAGAGTTTAGCGGGTCTGAAGGACCAAATGGATTAGTTAAATGGATCGAGAAAATAGAATCCGTGGTGAATATCAGCAACTGCCCCGAGGATTGTGTTGTTAAGTATGCTGCCTGCACATTCACGGACCATGCCTTGACATGGTGGAACACGATAGTGCAGACCCGGGGCCAGGCGGCGACAAACCGCATGACCTGGACGGAGCTCAAGGCTCTTGTACTGGAACATTTCTGCCTGAAAAACGAATTGCAAAAATTAGAAAATGAATTGTGGAACCTGGAGATGCAGGGGGCAGACCATTTGGGTTATACGAACCGGTTTAATGAGTTGTCGCGATTGGTACCATGGTTGGTCACCCCAGAGTCGAAGAGGGTGGAGCGTTATATTTGGGGGCTAACTCCAGTTGTAAGGAGTATAGTCAATTCTGGGGGACACCAGAGGTATGAGGGTGCGGTGACGCAAGCTGGTATCGTAACGTACGATTTCGTAAGGAGCGGGTCACTGAAGGTGGCGGGAGAGTCCGCTGGAGGAAAGCGGGGTACACAAGACCATAGGACCCAGGAAAAGCAGCAAGGTAAACGTGCTAGACCCACTGCCCAGAACTACGCCATGACTAGTTCAGGCGGAAGGCAAGAACCGCAGAAGGGAACGTTTCCTAAGTGTGGGAAATGCGGTTACCACCATGGTGGCGTGTGCAAAGAGGTGGTGTGCCACCGGTGTGGCAGGATTGGACACTACGCACCAAATTGTAAGACAAATCTGAACAACCTGAACCGACAACCATAACCTATCCGTGCGCAGCCATTTAAGACCCAACCAGCCCGACAGCAGAACCCGCAAGGAAACCAAATGGTGACCACCAGCCGTGCTTGCTATGAATGCGGCAGCACGGATCACTTCAAAAGACACTGTCCGAAACTGAACCAGGGAGGAAACGGGAGGCAACCCTCGGGTCAGGCATCGTCGTCCAATCCGGCGCGAGGCCGAGCATTCGTGATGGGGGCGAACGAGGCACGCCAGGACCCCAGTGTAGTGACAGGTACATTCCTCGTCTCTGATCATTACGCTTCTGTATTATTTGATACAGGCGCCGATAGAAGTTTTGTCTCCGTTAGATTCCTGTCGATAGCAAACCTTCCAATTGGCGAAACCATAGAACCTTACACCGTAGAAGTCGCTAACGGTAAAACCATGATAGTTAATCTGATAGTTCGGAATTGCCCTTTTATTCTGAACGAACAATCCTTTCCGATTGACTTGTTACCGGTAGAATTGGGTAGTTTTGACGTAATAGTGGGAATGGATTGGTTAGCACGTAACAAAGTAGAAATAAACTGTGAAAAGAAAATCGTCAAGATCCGGGTGTCGGATGACGAGGAGGTATTAGTGCAAGGAGAAAAATCCGGCACCATGATACCATTTATATCCCACCTCAAGGTGTTAAAATATATACGTCAGGGATGTGTGGCGTATCTAGCGAGCCTGACGGCCACTGATTCTGAGGAAAAACGGGTGGACGATATTCTCGTGGTACGCGAATTTCCACAAGTTTTCCCAGAGGAACTTCCTGGATTACCGCCAACCCGACAGGTCGAATTCAGAATCGACTTATTACCTCAAGCTGGCCCTGTTGCTAAGGCGCCCTACCGACTTGCACCATCCGAGATGCAAGAGTTATCCAACCAGTTGCAAGAATTGTTGGATAAAGGATTTATACGTCCTAGTTATTCCCCGTGGGGTGCACCGGTACTATTCGTGAAAAAGAAGGACGGAAGCCTTAGAATGTGCATTGATTACAGGGAGCTGAACAAGTTGACAATCAAAAATAGGTATCCTCTCCCCCGAATCGATGATCTGTTCGACCAGCTACAAGGTGCGAGCTACTTCTCAAAAATAGATCTTAGATCGGGATACCATCAGGTTAGAATTCAGGAGGAGGATATCCCAAAAACCGCATTCCGGACTCGCTACGGCCATTACGAGTTCTTAGTTATGCCCTTCGGGCTAACAAATGCGCCAGCAGTATTCCTGGATCTCATGAATCGAGTCTGTAAACCCTACCTCGATAAATTCGTCATCGTGTTTATTGACGATATTTTGATTTACTCGAAGAGTAAAGAAGACCACGAGCAACACTTAAGATTAATTTTAGAGCTTCTAAATCAGGAGAAGTTGTATGCAAAATTCTCCAAGTGTAACTTCTGGTTACAAGAAGTGCAATTCCTTGGTCACGTTATAAATCACCAAGGAATACACGTTGATCCAAGTAAGGTTGAAGCAGTTAAGAATTGGCAAGCGCCTAAATCACCCAAGGAAATCCGCCAATTCTTAGGCTTAGCTGGATACTATCGTCGATTTATAGAGAACTTTTCCAGCATCGCCCAACCTTTAACCCTCCTGACTCAAAAGGATCGAAAGTATGATTGGGGAGAAGATCAGGAAACGGCGTTTCAAACGCTAAAACAAAGATTGTGCCAAGCGCCGATCTTAAGTCTCCCCGACGGAGACGATGGTTTTGTCGTGTATTGTGACGCATCCCGTAGAGGATTGGGATGTGTGTTGATGCAGAATAATAAAGTCATAGCCTATGCTTCCCGACAGTTAAAAGTACACGAGAAAAATTACACTACTCATGACTTAGAACTGGGAGCAGTTATCTTCGCACTTAAAATCTGGAGACATTATCTCTACGGTACAAAGTGCACCATCTTCACCGATCATAAAAGTTTGCAACACATATTCGATCAGAAAGAACTGAATATGAGACAACGAAGATGGGTCGAATTATTAAGCGACTATGACTGTGACATCCGTTATCACCCCGGCAAGGCTAACGTCGTAGCCGATGCCTTGAGTAGGAAGGATCGGGTTAAGCCATTGCGAGTGCGAGCGCTGGGGATGATAGTCCAGTCGAACCTTTCGGATTTGATTCGAGTCGCTCAACGCGAGGCGTTGGAAGAGGAACAATTGGAAAAAGAGGGACTTTTCGGTATCGAGAAGAATTTCGAACAGCGCAAGGACGAAATTCTCTACTTCAAAAATCGGATTTGGATCCCGACCCTCCATAATCTTCGTGAATTGATCATGAACGAAGCGCATAAATCAAAATATTCCATACATCCGGGTTCGGATAAGATGTACAAGGATGTGAAGGAGTTCTACTGGTGGCCGGGTATGAAAAAGGATATAGCCACATACGTCGGCAAGTGTACGACGTGTGCGAGGGTTAAGGCGGAGCACCAGAAACCTTCGGGGATGTTACAACAACCGGAAATTCCCGAATGGAAGTGGGAGCAGATCACGATGGATTTTGTGACACATCTCCCCAAGACGTCCCGAGGACATGATGCAATTTGGGTAATCGTGGATCGATTAACCAAATCGGCACATTTTATTCCGATTAGGAATAATTATAACACTGAGAGGCTTGCGCAGATTTATATAAATGAAATTGTGTCTCGTCATGGTATACCCATCTCGATCATCTCTGATCGGGATAGCCATTTCACCTCCAACCTTTGGAAAGCTGTCCAAGAAGCGTTGGGAACGCGTATTGATCTAAGCACAGCTTACCACCCTCAGACCGACGGTCAGTCTGAGAGGACCATCCAAACACTGGAGGATTTGCTTCGTGCATGCGTACTGGATTTTAAGGGAAATTGGGATCAACATCTCCCACTCGTTGAATTTTCCTATAATAATAGTTACCATAGCAGTATAAAGGCAGCGCCTTACGAAGCATTGTATGGACGGAGATGCCGATCGCCACTCTGCTGGACTGAAGTGGGCGACACACAGGTTATTAGATCAGATCTGGTCCAGGAAACGACCAGCAAAATACTTGAAATTAAGAACAATCTGAAGGCCGCACGAGATCGGCAGAAGAGTTATGCCGATACCCGTAGAAAACCGTTATCATTTGAGAAAGGTGATAAAGTGTATTTGAAAGTATCACCTTGGAAAGGAGTAGTCAGATTTGGAAAGGCGGGGAAGTTAGCCCCTAGATACATTGGACCGTTCGACATTACTGCAAAAATCGGTCCTGTAGCATACCGATTAGAACTGCCAGACGAATTAAGTGCAGTTCACAACGTGTTTCACGTGTCAAACTTGAAAAGGTGTCTGTCGGATGAGACATCGGTGTTACCTTTAGAGGGTGTCCAAATAAATGATAAGCTCAACATTGTAGAGGAGCCCATAGAAATAATAGACGGGAAAATCAAACAACTTAGACACAATAAGATCTCGTTGGTCAAAGTTAGATGGAACTCGCAACGAGGCCCAGAATATACATGGGAACGAAAGGACGAATTTCGGAAGAAATACCCCCACCTATTTCCGCAAAAGGAAATAGTTGATGCGTAAAATTTCGAGGACGAAATTTTTGTAACGGGGGGAGAATGTAACAATTCCGGCAAATTCAGGTATACCCTAGCCGGAATATACTATTTACGTGTTATTTAATATTGAATATATGAACTTATAATGTGATTATACGAGTATATAAGATTCTCAGTACGAATTATACTCAAATGTACAACTAGTCGTATCGGAATTACGATTAATCGATGAACGGTTATTGAAACCCGAACGAATCGGGAATTACATTATAGACGAAATATATAATGTTTAGTGATGTTTACGAAGTATTAAAGCTTCGGGATAAGTGAATTATAGCACAGAAAAAGGATTTCGTTTTATTAGTACGTCGGTACGATAAACGAAACCTTTAACATCAAACCAAGCAAGAGACGATCGATCAAGCCGAAAAAGATGCACAATTACCGACAATACGATGTGTTAAGTCATTAAATGTCATGGTTTAAGTTTTTAAAGTTTTCAAATCAGTTTTATATAAATTTTATTTTTAAGCCGAAAAACGACCGTCTTGGCCTCGTTTTGAGCGAAATTAAACGTTTAACCGAGAAACGTACTGAACCAGATTATCCATAACATTATCCGGATTACACAAAATCCAAATGTGTGGCCATGGGTTGAGATGTGGGCCCCACCCCACACCACAACTAGGACCGATCGGTCCACCTTAACCATTATAACATTTCATTTTCTTTTTTTAACATCCCAACCCCAACTTTCTCTCATCAATCTTCAACATTCATCCAAAGATCCAAGTTTTTAAGCAAGAAAACGAGGTATAGACCGAGTTATAATCGTGTTATTCTTCTTTTCTTGATTCATTTACAAGAAAGTGAGGTTTTAAGTGAAATATGGGTGAAAACCCGAGATGAAACCGATTCTTGGAGGATCAAGTGATGTATACAAGTTATACAAAGGATCTTGGTCCAAGAAAGTAGCTAAAAGAGTCAAAAACGAATTTTTACGGTCAAAATCTTTGTTTTGATGTTTTAATCGAAACCATGAAAGAAATGGCTTGATTGTGGGTATAACTTGCTTGGTGTGGTGTTGTTGTGCTTGTAAGTGTTGTATCTAGTGGCTAGAAAAGGCTAGAACCAAGATCTTTGCGATCTAACGCTAGAAAACACAAGATAGTTCGGTTTTCGTATGATTTACATAATTTGGACAGATTGTGATAGACCTAGAGTTGGGTCACGAAATTTCACAGAGATGATCTACACATGAAAATATGAGATCTGTGAATGTTTGGTAATTTTTGGATAAATGATGAATATTTGGTGAATTTAATGCTCGGTTTTGGCTAAAAATGGTGAAAAATAGCTAAACATCATGAAAAATTCTGGAAAATTTAAGATAAGCTTTTTATAACATATAAAAGTCACACACAAAATTTCAGGTTCATTGGAGAAGTCTAAGTAGGCTTTTCGGTAAAACGAGTTCTAGGGATTTCTAGCTCGGTTTTGGTAAAAATGGCATGAAAAATAAGTTTTTGGTTCTGGAAAAATTACAGGGAACTATGTGGGTGACAGGGGTCATCCCAGAAAAATTTGGGATTTTTCGAAGGTCGTTTGGTATTTTCGACATATTTGGTGTTTAAATGATGTTTAAAAATATTTAAATAAATTTTAGATATAAAAATTAATTCTGGAAAAATTTTTTAAAATTCCTTACTGTCAAAATATGGTTTGTACAAAGGTTCAAGGTCCGAGACTAAACGGATATTTATTTGTGCTAAATGGAACTTAAAAACAAACTTTTAAAGCTTAAAACGAGTAAACCGGCGAAGTTCGCCTAAGCGAGCTGACTGGTTTTTGAAAACCTTAAAAATGGATGATTTTTATGAAACTAAGTTAATCACGTAAAAATAAATCATCCGAAAATAATTCGGATGATTTGGGTAATTTTACCCGATTTAACCGTTTCCGGTGTATTAAAGACGGAAACGGGCCCCGCGGCCAAACGGGGTGTCTAACCGAGCTCTAATTTCACCACTTTAATGAAAATATCAATAATAACTATTTTCGGGCCGTGTGTGGTCAAACTCATTTTTGT
Source organism: Bidens hawaiensis (assembly GCF_021521415.1). NCBI lineage: Eukaryota > Viridiplantae > Streptophyta > Magnoliopsida > Asterales > Asteraceae > Bidens > Bidens hawaiensis. The sequence continues at coordinate 87,587 of NW_027496738.1, forward strand.
AAACATAAAGACAGATAACCGTGCTAGGCACGCAAAACGAGAAAACAAACTAACGGTAGTTTTGACTAAAGAACTCTAGGTGATATCACAATCTAAGTCCTGAAAAGTGTTTCGGGGTTAACATTGTCCCCGGATCGTGTACGGTACTGGGTTAGCAGTGTCCCCAGACGTACCGGTTAACACGTATTTAAGTTATATTGATAGAAATTGTGTAGTAACGATTTGGGGATCGTATTACAGATCTGTACCAGTAGCCGTGCACCGTAGTACATCTTGCTCACGAGAATGTGAGTTTTCACGAGCCCCTTTTACTGAACTGTTTTAAATATTTTCCCGGGGCGGAAAGCATGTTTTTTATCAAAGTGTTTAAGTACATGCTGATCGCATGGAAATGAACGTATTTATTTAATGTTTATTGTACGGGAATCGTACGGTAATGAATTAAGATGGTAATTGTCTGAGTTGCTAACAGTGTAAGGCCCGAAACAGTGTTCTGGGGTAACCGAGTTCCCAGAGGTTATTAAATGTGTTTCTGGGGTAACAGAGTTCCCAGAGGTTATTAAATGTGTTTCTGGGGTAACAGAGTTCCCAGAGGTTATTGGAAGTATTCTGGGGTAACAGAGTTCCCGGAGGTTAATCGATATGTTTTGGGATTAACAGAGTTCTCACTTGTGGGCTCAGCATAATTACATCGCTTATTTATGATTATTATAATGATTTGTTATGGTTTATTTAAATTAGTGAAACTCACCAACTATTCGTAGTTGACCCGTTTTCTTTACATGCTTTCTAGGTACACTCAAATTGGAATGAGTGATATGTGTTCGATGCTGTGTGCTATTTTGTGGAAGTCTAGAGATCTATATTTTGCATTAAATATGTTAATGTACTATCGGTAACACTTATGTGATAACGCTTAGATGGTTATGAAACTCAGAACAATGTAATACGTTTAAATTAATGTAGTGGTGTTTTCTTTATAAACAATGCTGTTGATATCAGATGTGTCTGTTGCATCCCGTGTACGTTTCCGCTGCGGTTACGGGGTGTTACACCATCCGTCATGGAATGTTGACGAATGGAGTCTAATTCGTTATGGAGGCATAACGAATTAGAGTTAACTTAACGAATGGAGCATGTGGCCTATAAATAGGTGGTTCCATGCTCATAATTAAGTGAGATCACACATATGAGAGGTGTGAGGTCCTAGATCTATTATTTATCCTCTCCATAACTTATTATGTAATTTATCCATTATTTATCAATAAACCGTATTTAAAGTATTCATGTTCGAATTGTATAATCGATGTATCGACGCGGCTAGATCCAAGGCGGGTCTTCTCAAAGTTGCTGACTTCATCATAAATCGGGCATAGTTTGTGTTCATCAGATCACCCCGAATTGACTCTGAACCCCTAATGATTGATCAAAATATTTGAAGAACAATTACAATTTTTTAAACCTTAAAGGTTGAACAATGGACTTACATGTCACGCAGTTCGGACTTACATGCCTTCATTCAAGGTGTTTAGCACTTAATTGTTTGCCCCACCTCAAGTGGTTTAATATACCCCTATTCTTTGTTAATTATCAACATTTTGTGTTGAATTTAAAGAAATTTAAGTACGTTGCAGTTTTTCTGCCTTTTCATTTTCACTTTAAATATTTTTAACAAAGCAAGAACAATTTTATGGTGACCAATCACTAACGGGCTCGTGTATGACTGACTAATAGCATTTTGCCTATATTTATATGACTTTGAGTGGAGTCATGCAACAACTTCATAAACGTGCAACCACTAGTATAGGCGGATAATTTAGTTTATATCACTCAGACACTTACTCATTTGTCAAGCTTATCTACATATCAAGCAATGATCTTGTTGGCTTTTGATATACTATCTTCTTGTGCTATGATCATTAAAGGCAATTTCTTATCATTTTCCAAATGCAAGATCCATTTCTCAAAATTTAATAATTTTAAATTATCCGAATCGCTCTGAACAGGAGCCTCCTCTAAACAGGAAAAAATATTTGAAACATTTTCTAATTTTCTTAAAAGAAAATAAAATCGTTTTGGCAAGTCTAGTGACTCATTTTTGTTTTACTTAGAGTAAGAAATGTAAAATCATTTTGTTGAGTTAAACATAACTCGTTTTCTTCTTCTAAAATTGTGACATATTTAAAAAATATTTACAATTTCTATAAACAAAAAGATAGTTTTAATCAAAGCAGATGATGCAAAGTGACTCTACAGGATATAGAAATCGGGCATGATCAAAGGCTTTGGTAAAAAGGTCTACAAAGTTATAGTCGGTGTAGAACTTTTCAATATTAACAAGTTTTCGATCAAAACAATCAAGATGAAATGCATTCGGATGTCATTATGTTTTGTCTTTGAGTTTTGGACCGGGTTTTTCACAATACAAACTGTTGCATCGTTATCACAGTTAACATGCGTGGCAAAGAAATTCAAACCGTAATCCAGCAGTTGATGCAGGATTCATATCACTTGTGAACAGCAGCTAGAAGCGGCAATGTATTTTGCTTTGGCGGTGGAGGTGTACACAGTGACTTGTTTCTTGCACTGCCAAGAAATTAATCGATCATCCAGGAACTGACATATGATTGAAGTTGATTTTCTATCTAAATTCCATCCCCATAATCATTGTCTAAGTGTAGGCATGTAGAACTAAAGGAGACTCTTTAGGATATCAAACACCCAAATGAGGCTTTCCTTTGAGATAACGGAAAATACGCTTGAAAACAGTTAAGTGAGATTCTTTCGGATATGAATGATATCTGCACACTGACAAACATGGAACATGATGTCTGCCCTGCTTGCAGTGAGATACATCAGAGAGCCAATCATGAACCTGTAAATGTGTTGATGGACTGACTTTCCTGATGGATCTAAATCTAACACTGACCTTGTAGCAATCAAAGTAACATAGGGAGTGGCATCCTTGAACCCAAACTTCTGAACAATTTCATGAACGTATTTCTCTTGATTAATCAAAATCCCACCCATATTATGTTCAACTTGTAGCCCCAAGAAAAATGTCATCTCCCCCAACAAGCTCATCTCAAACCAAAGTTGCATTACCTCTGAAAATATCTACACAACTTATCTCTCGTTGACCCGAAGATAATATCATCAACATACACTTGGACCACGATCAGATTATTGTTCACCTTCTTGACAAAAACTGTTTGCTCAATAATACCTCTTCTATAGCCATTTTCTAATAGATATTAAGCTAAAGTAGCATACCAAGCACGAGGTGATTGATGAAGGCCATAGAGAGCTTTGTGAAGTCGGTAAACATAGTTAGGACGATCGGGATCTTTAAAACCTGGAGGTTGCTTCAAAACCAGGATCTTCAAAGCAGTCTTTATATATTTTGAAGTTCATTAAAGATGCATATTCAAAGAAGAGATGAATGGCTTCCAGCCTAGCAACGGGTGCATAAACTTCATCATAATCAAGACCTTCACGCCGAGAGGAACCTTTTACTACCATTATAGCTTTATTTCCTTTAATCACCCCTTTATCATCTTTCTTATTTCTAAACACCCATCGTGTACCAATCGACCTCTTGTTCTCAGAATACTTCAACAATCTCCACACATTGAGCTTTTTGAACTGTAACAACTCTTCTTGCATAGCTACAGCCCAATAATTCTCCTTGATAGCCACTTTTTTGGTTCAACCTATGAAATAAAATATGCAAAAAGACATTTTTTTAATAGCTCCATATGCGCTCCTTGTTTGGACACTAGCAGAAGGAGAACCAATGATGTTCTCTGTTGGATGAGATCGGTAAATTGGTAATTGAGGAATGGATCCACATGCTCAATAGGATATGCTTGAAGCTCAACAGTCAGATTCTTGATAGGATGGAATTTGCTTGGAGCATCAATCAGAACATCAGTGGCTAGTTGAATAGTGTCTGGTTGATCAACCATATGTTATGGGGAAATAGGACCATCCCACAGATTCTCCATAAATGGGACAACAACTACAAGAATTGAAGTAGAATCAGTGTTGTCGAAAACATCAGCATAAACTTCACTAGCAACAGTCTCTTTAACAGCAACTTGTATGTTCTCATTGTGTGAGGAAGGTGTGGGAATAGAATCAACCACACTAGGATTTAGCTAAAGTATGACTATAGGCTTAGCAGGAGTTGGATCAACATTGACAGCCAATAAGTAGAAGGAATCTGAATTTGAGTCGGAAGCATATTCAACGGTTATTACATCGGTTGTGTCTGCTGGTTGTGGCATCGTTACAGGGACCACATTAGGAATTATAGTATTGTATTTTGGTTAGATAGGCCAGCAAATAGAACAACATCATTCATTCTGTTGGAAATGGCTTGAATCAACACACTGAGACGCTACAGTAGGGACTGGAGCAACTGCAACAGGAGGAGCAGAAATACCATGAAACTGGTTGAAAAATGAGTCATAATCAATTAGCCAGTTGGGTCCCGTGTGTGCATCAGTCAGATTAAGCTCTTTCCAATCAACGTTGAAGGATTCCACTATCACTTTCGCTTTCTTGTGTAACACGATAAGCGGTTTTCTTCGCAGCATAACTGACAAAATAATACTTATCGGCCTTCTCAGCAAACTCGGGACCTGAGTTGGCATTTGTATTAAGAAGAGTGTAGGGACATACAATAGTTTTTGAAGTAATTGACTTGTGTCTTTTTCTTCTGAATGAAGCATGCAACATTGATAGCTTTACCCTAGAAAAACATAGGAACCTTTGAATAAGACAACATTGTTCTAATAGCTTCGATCAGTTTCGGTTGCGTCGTTTAGCAACCCCATTTTGTTATGGAGTGTAAGGAGCACTAAACTAACAATTAAAACCCTACGAATGACAGAAGTCAATAACAGCTTTGTTGCATAATTCTGTTTCACTGTCACTTCTTATTCACTTAATTTTCCTATAAGTTTGGTTCTACACAAGTGTCATGAATCTAATAAGAAATTGAGCGGTTTCATCCTTGTGTCCTAAAAGGAAAGTCCAGCTGAAACGAGAAAAATCATCAGTAACAACAAGACAATAAGCTTTTCAGCCTATTTCCAAAGGATGAATTGGACCAAAAAAGTCCATATGTAACAGCTGAAGAATGGAATCAATGTAATTAACAGTTTTGGGTCTGTGATGGAGTTTGTGTTTCTTTCATTTAGAGCAAGAAAGACATTTTTTAATAAAGAGAAAGTTTTAACACGCAAACCCCTCACATGCTCACCTTTGACTAGTTTGTTCAAATTCTTGAAGTTGACATGACCGAGACGTCGATTCCAAAGTGATGAATCATTCTCCAAGGCTTTAGACATTAGACATGAATCGGTTCATTATGAATATGAACTTATTGTGTCCAATATACAAGCATCATTATGCCTCAAAGGAAGCATCAATATCCATTCTTCGGGGACTTTGAAACCCGGTTTCAAGATCAAACAATCATGTTCAGTGAATAAAGTAGAGTATTTCTTGTCACATAATTTAGAGACGCTGGGCAGATTGTGGTTGAGATGTTCGACAAGGTTGATGCCATCAAAGGTCAAAGTTCCATTGGAGAAATTTCATATCTTTGTTATTCTCCCACCTAAGTCACCAGCAAAGGAAATCGATCCACCACTACTTAAGTACCAATACTATTGGCAGGCCTTCTTGACTAACCCTACACGCATCATCACTTAGTAAGAGGTGGCCTCTTGAGACAAAGTTGTCTCAGGAAGGTTAAAAAAAAGTTGCCAAATTTTGTCTTATTATTGAAAACATGTTGAATTTTTGTGAATTAGAATATGAAGAACAGTCCTTAGGAACCCATGCAGAAACGTGTTCCTTGGTTTTTGAAGATTTATTAGACCGCTGATGCGTGCTGGGTGTAGTATGAAAAAGGTGTTAATTTTTTCAAAGACATGTTCACACAATATTGAGTTTTAAATTTATAAAAATGATTATTATCTTAACTAAACCACACATAAATAGGCAAGTGTACATATCATATATGTAGTAAAGTATAGGTAAGAACCAAGTATCGATCCACTGAGACTAAAGCGTTGTATTTAATTTAACCAGAAGTGAAGATAATTTTGGTTTTGGTTTTGGTATTGGTTTTGGTTTTGGTTTTGGTTTTGGTTTTTGTAACTGAGTTTAAAGAAACGCAAATTAAAATTAACAGACAATATTTTTGGGTTTTCCTATTTTAAGATAGGAAGAAGATCAAAGATAAAAGTGTATCATCTTGGTTGAAACTCATCTTAACTTGGTTTCATAGTTGACTCGTAAACATGTGATATAAGCTTGCTATGGTGATTAAATGTGAGAATAACATCGTTAGTCATGTTATTCCATGATAATTAAAGAAAGAGATAATTCATTGTCCCTTTTACTAAAACATCATTTTATGTAAGCAAGTGGTTTTTGATAAGTTAACTCACTTTAAAGATGATGCAATCCCTTAAATTACTAAGTAATTTGTCCTTAATACTTTAGTAAAAATGACCTTTGTATTATACCTAGAATACCAATTAAGATTAGTTGAATTATAAAAAATTAACCTTGAATCACCAAGTATTAACCCACACAACTCTTGAACAATTATAGAACCTATGTAATAACCACACAAGAGTTGCTTAAAATAGGTTATGTTGCACACTCACTTAACGAGTAATTAACAGATCTTAGTGGATGAACACCAACAATCCATTTTCACAACATTGTTGATAATTCTCATTCTAAATTGGTCAACCACTAGGATAGAATTTCAATGAATTAGATATATAAGAACCCCCAAGTCGTAGCTTTTAAATAAAAAATGAATCCTTTAGAGCTCGGATTTCTAGCTCATTCGATTTTGGAAGTTCGATCGTGAAATTTCTTTAATTCTGTATTTCTTGAATATGAGTGTTTGACTTGTTATAACGGATCCTATTTATAGTACAGAGAATGGGTCTGTCATCTTGATAGAGATGGTTCTCCTTCGTTGGATATTTATTCTATTATCAAGAACACGGAATATATGAAATAGATTAAGAAATATTTGAACTATGATTCATACTTAATATTCAAACCTCGCGGCCAGACTCCAAATAATATTCCATTTCGTCCATGTTAATATTAGGATTCACGTTTTTTCCAACCAAGCCCTTAGAAGAATGTCAATATCTCGACTTATCATCAAGCTCGGAATCTTGGTGGCTCGTTAAAAGGTTTCTTAAGTTATTCCCCAAACCTCACAAGAGTGGCAGTTCCCCAGCTTATCATCAAGCTTGGTATTTGGGGGTTCATTTAAAGAATTCTTAATTTATCAACCAAGTCCTCACAATATAGTGATTTCTCGACTTATCATCAAGTTTGGAGTCTTGGTGTCTATTTTGAGGTTCGCCAAGGCTTCGGAATACTAGAAATTTCTCGGCTTATCGTCAAGCTTCGCAATTGGGGTATCTTTTAAGAGTATTTTAACATTCCTCAGTAAGTGATAATTGCAACACAACCATTAGTTATTAAAAACAAGTCACATGTTTTACTATCATTATTAAACTTCAATTACGATTCAATATAAACCAAGATGATACTATGGAACTTTAGCCACTAATAAACATAATGATAATTATCAAAGTAATAGACACAAACATGATCAAACTGAAACAATCTAAACAATGTGAATGACTAATCTTTGATGCTAATGACTTCTCCTAAAAGCTTAATCTCCTTAAACTTCAAGGGTTGGATGAATGTGATTAATCCCTTATTAATGATGGTGAAAAGAGTTTGTTGGAGAGTATTGAATGCTTCACCAAGGGGTGTTCAAGTCTATTTAATGAAGAAAAAGAAGAGCATTCATTTATAGGCCGTCCAGGAGCTCCTGGCATGCCCGTGTTAAGCAGAGCATGGTCGTGTCGTCATTTTTAATCCTGCTGCATTAATTGTCTATGTCAGATCGTACAACTCAAGGTTAACACGACTGTGTTAAGCAAGGCACGACCGTTTTAAGTTCTACAACAGTCCAAACTTCTCTAGTTGTGTATTTTTCTCTTGTACTTGAAGGCATAGCCGTGTCTTGGGAAGGCACGACCATGTTTTGCTTCAGAGCCATCTATTTTTTCTTTTCTTCCTTATTTTTATATACATGGGGTGTGTTTTGGTTAACATGGTTATGTCTTTATTTCCTAATTTTTGTCTTTACTTCGTATGCTCTAGGCATGGCCATGTCTTTATTTACCATGGGGTGTGTAAACTCGGTTTTCACGGTTTTTCTTCGTATTTTAGCTTGTTTTATTATGAGTTCTATAACTTTCTACCTTATCAATGCATGCTTGAAAGCAAAGATGTTTGTGTACCTTGGGAGTATCATGACTATCTTGGTTTTCTCTTGATAAAGAGCTTAAGGAAGCTTGATCTCCATCCAAAAATGCCATCTCGGAAAAGTTTAACGGGTTCAACAACTCACCAAATTGACCTCCACGGCCTTGCTCAGGTGCTTCATCAGACTATGTGATAGGGCCCAAGTGCTTGGATTCCCTTTGCTTGAACTTATTTGAACGATCCATCGAACCCTTTGACTCGAGGAACTATTTTTACCCACCGGTCTCTTGTCACTCTTCTTCCTACTTTCACCATCTGACACTTCAGTGATCTTTACGTCATTTTCAGGTTGTGTTGGGTTCGTGAAACTCTTGCAAAGTGCCCAGTCTCATTGCAGTTGTAACAACGGAGCTTTTCCTTGTCGAACCTAATGGCTTTGTTATCAGAGTCTCCAAAGCTATTTTTCCCATACTTTTTCATTAAGTTTAAGGCTAGGTGAACTGTCATGGTTATTTGATACTTGATATCCATATTCTTAAGATCCCTCTTGTTGATTTCGGGAATATCTCCTTGTTGGAAAGAAGGAGGCCACAATTTTCCTTGCAACAGTTGTTCATGGTTGGCCATAAAAGAATGGAAGAGTGCAAATTGCTATTCATAAACTTGAGTGGTGGGGTAGTCTTGGCTTGAAGACTTGTTCAATCCTTGAGCCTTGAGAGCTTATTCAGCGGCTTTTTTAACTACATCTTGGAATAAGCTTGATATAGATCCTGGCTGACTCATTGAAGACTTATAAGCACTGGTTTTCTCAGACTGAGCACCACTCATTTTTAATCCACTAACGGGATGACTCGTTGGGTGTGACTGAATAAGAAAGGTCGAGCTAGTTCCAGAACCAAAAAAAAAACCTCGACTTAATTTAGAGAGCTGAAATGGTTTTTCAGTCTGAGCTTATCTTCCATTTTAAATGACTTAATGGTGGAAGTCAGGTCACTCAATGTTGTTGTATTTAGATTTATTGTTCTTTGATAGTAGTCACACTACTGTTCCACGTGTAAGGCATTGAGTTTAACAATTTCTTGTTGATATTAGAGAATTCAAGGTTAATACCGGCACTTCTCATTTTGTTATTCAAGGTCTCAAATATTTGGATGAGGGAGGCAACCGATTCTCCTTGAATGTGATTCAACATGTTGAACTCTCCTTTCAACATTTCCTTCCTACTTTCCCTCATGTCCAAATTACCCTCAAACTTCTCAACCAAGGAATCCAGAGCACTTTAGCATTTGTGTGTTCTCTTAGTATTTGAGCGATGTCAATTGACAAACACACACTCAAAATACCATAAGCCTTCTCATCATCAAGGATCAATTTCCTATCCGCATCAACATAATTGTCAGCAGGTAGAGGAATCAGACTAGCAGGGGAATGTGTGATAGGTCTATGAGGTCCATTCTCAATGGATCTCAGAAGAGCATAGTCATTTATCCTTATGTAGTTCTTAAACCTCCATTTGAATTCTTCAAAGTTACTATCCCACTTAAGAAGTTTGGGTGGTTTGTTCATGGTACTGGCCTCATTCTCAAACATCAAGTAGTTCTTTAATTCAGGATCGTGTGCCATTTTGACAGTCGGAAAATCAAATCAAAGTACTCTTGAAAAGCTGAAAATTCTGTTAAAATGCAAAGTCAAACGGATCGAATAAAAAGTTGATTCAATTAGATTCAGAAATTCGATTCGATCAGTTTCAAGACTTGATTCGACTGATTTGGGAATCTCGATTCAATTGGTTCAGAATTTTTATTAGATTGGTTTGGGAATCTAGATTTGATTGGTTTGTGGAAACTCGATTTGATTGGTTTTAAAACCCAATTCGATTGGTATCCAAAACCCAATTCGATTGGTTTTCAAAACCCGATTCTATTGGTTTTCAAAACCCGATTTGATTGAATTTTGAAACTCAATTAGATTCAAATTTCCCGAAAAAGCAATTCCAACTGTTCAAACAAACACACTTTTAAACACTTTTTAACCTTCAAACACCCTAGGAAACCCGAAGAACACCTTAACACCTTGAAACACAACTTTCCACCGACTTTCAAGCTTGCAAAGAGACTTTCTAGGCCGAGAACTCACTTGTAGCACTTGAACACACTTTGTTTTACATAAACACACCTTCCAAAAACTCAAACATGATCAAAATCAAGGTTGTGACCCAAGAACCTCAACTAGTAGAGCCGAAAGATATGATACGAGTTGTAGTTCCTAGAGACGGGATCAACCAACAATGTTCTTGGATCAATATCACTCATGAGCTAGCGAAAATCACTCACAAGTAACCAAGATCTCGAATCTTGTTGTATGTTCGGTTTAATACTTAAAAGGGAAAGAAAGAGAGAGAGTAGCGAGAGTTTTAGAAATATGGATAAGGTTTTGTCAAAAGGGTTATTGTTAGAATGTGCATGCTTCACCTTTAAAGGTGAAGCCATGCCATGCTCACATATATTTAAAATTGATTAAATGAAATCACACAAGCAACCAAGTTGCTTATTAACAATGGTGAACTTTGCAATACTATTTTCGTATATTGTTGCATTGCCAAGATCGCCTGCACGAAAAACCTCATCATCATAGGCACCATGCTCCTTTCTATGAGGATTGTTGTGAGAACCTTCCATTAATGAACATGTACCAGTTGACATGAATGTTGGAAAATTTGGTTGGTTCGGGTCAAGTCAATGCGGGCTGACCCGATTATGACCCGGTAAGAGTTACACCGAGAATAACGAACACCAAGCCCACTTAAATTGTTTACCGGGCTAGACACAATTAAACAAGGTTATTGGTGATTAAAGGCTTCTAGTTTGGTGATTTGGGCTCAAAGCCCATTGGGTTTAAAGGGTGTTTAAACCCTGATATATTTCTATATATAGCAAGTATTTATGATCTTATCCTTAATACAAGTTACCAAAAATTAAACTCTGATCATCACATCACCTCACCTACTGCCAGCAGCCACTTCCGACCACCAGACTTCCGCTGCCGCTGCTTTTTCCGGCGCCGCCGCCACCTTCGGCCACCCTTTTTGTTGTTGTCGCCGCTGATTCCAACCACCGCAGATCCAGCCGTTGTTGCAGCAGCTGCAGGTGCCTGTTATCTCTGCTGTTCGCGTCTGCCACCGTCAGCCATCACCAGTCGCTGACCGCCGCCGCTGTTTGCTGCTCTGTAACATCCGGCCCCTCGCACCACCAATATTGTCCGCTCTTCCCATGAAGAGCTCACGGATTTGTTTTTGGTTGCCCAGATGGAGACTTCCCAGGAGGTCACCCATCATAGTACTACTTCCACCTAAGCACGCTTAACCATAGAGTTTTCATGTGCTCCACAGCCAACTAAGCTCAAAACGCGTTGGTGATTGAAGAGACAGGACATTTACTTATGAACCAAGGATCTCTCTTGTCCACGACCGATGTGGGATTTGCCTAAGAGTGGGACGATGTTGTGTTTGCCAAGGGTGTTACAAACAACCCTCCTTTGGACTCATCGTCCTAGATGAGGCGTGTCCCAACATCCCGAACGGCACAAGAGTGGCTCTGATACCACCTGTAACATCCGGCACCTCACACCACCAATATTGTTCGCTCTGCCCATGAAGAGCTCACGGATTTGTTTTTGGTTGCCCATATGGAGACTTCCCAGGAGGTCACCCATCCTAGTACTACTTCCACCTAAGCACGCTTAACCATGGAGTTTTCATATGCTCCACAGCCAACTAAGCTCAAAACGCGTTGGTGATTGAAGAGGCAGGACATTTACTTATGAACTAAGGATCTCTCTTGTCCACGACCGATGTGGGATTTGCCTAAGAGTGGGACGATGTTGTGTTTGCCAAGGGTGTTACATGCTGTACCGCCGTCAGCCGCCGCCGCTTAGTTGCCGGAGTTGTTGGTTCTTTGGCTTGTTGTTGTGTCGTGACCTAGCTACTTTCGTTATCCCTCGGTGTCTCACCCGGTTGTGTATAACCGAGGTATAAATACTATTCCTTTATCTATGTGGTTGTGTTTCATTTTCGTACTCGTATCGATTGTAACTGGATCCTCGTTTGGGTTTCGGGTTCGTGGTAACTCGTTTATTTCCGCTTCGTTTTTTTGTTCGTTTATATGTTAATGTGATTAATAATATTAAACGAAAATATTAAAACGGGTTTAATCATTAAACCGTGTCATTTACCACCACTCATATATGCAAACCAATAAAGAACTAAAACTCAAAATTAAACTATTTGAAACTCAGAATTGAGAATCGATGAAATTAAGAGTTCAAGTGAATGGGGATACCAGGTTGGGAGTAGGAGCAACCCATGTACCATTCCTTTATGTCCATGTAACATATAAACATTTACATTATAAACATTTACATAATAGATTTGACATGTTAAAGATGATGTTGATTTTGATTGAAGCATTCTCTGTTGATTTAATCGTATGCGGTTGTTACTATTACAGAACAAGGTGTTTACTATCAAGAAGAACTTATAAACATGAATGAAATTAAGAATGCCAAGAACATAGAAACATGATTGCGATTAAAAAAAACTAAATGTATATAGTAACATAGATTCATAAGTTTTATATAAAGTTGATATCAACAAAAGGTGAACTGATGACTTTTTTTCTAGGATTTGCAGTTACGAGAATCATGGTAGTCGGTAGACTTTTGGCATATGCGACACAACCTTTCAATTACTTAATCCATCCGCAACTTTTTCACCATGTTCATTTATACTACACATAGAGTGTATGACAGTTGACACCCACACAATACATTTTTTTAAATACGTTAATGCAGTTAAACATTACATCAATAATAAAAGTAAGATTATAGTTCATCAATAACTTTTTTTACTTGAGCAGTGTCATCTAAAAAAGACTACACATGGTCGGTATTTACCTAGACATGAGCATGATCTAAGGAAGACTACACATTGTAGGTCTTTACCGAGCATGAAATTCAATGTTACTGAACAAACTAAACATATTGTCTTGTTAGTATGATTTCTGTGCAAAAGTAGTTGTGTCATTGTGATCTTGTAGTGTGTTTTATGCACACCCACTCAGCCACTCACTATTTGAATTAGAACAAGGTAGAAGCTTCCTACACAGGTTAAGTTGTTACCTACATAAACATTGGAATTTTCCTATCCAAGTAAAGCTGTTAGGCTTAGTGTAGTGGGCGACGTTGGAGGGCGATTTTGGGCGATGAGGGGCTAGAACACCGCCCCCGGTGATTTTTGGGCGATTTTGGGCGGGGGGGGGGGGGGTTCTTTTTATCGCCTAAACTCTTGAGAAAATAATAATATTTTATTATTTTGACCGTTTGACAATGGTACAAAATAAAAAAAAATAATTAAAACAATATATTATATATCTATATAAACATATACCTTCTTCTCCGTTTCATATCCTTCTTCTTCATTTCACATCTATATAAACATAAACCTTCTTCAAAAAATCTAGCAAAATGAATCCTACAAACAACCCGAACCAACCGACACTCGTGGAACTCGCCGCTACCATGAAAGAAATCATCAAAAAACACAAAAAGTGTGTCGAGGAACTCAACGATGCCATGAGAGAAACCAACAAGCAACATGAAAATATTACTCAAATGTTAGAATTTCGGGAAATGAGTGAAGAATACAAATCCCTCAATGATGCTGGGTTACACGAAGAGGCCGCATTATTGCAACGACAACGAATGGAAAAAATGCGCGAATATTATGAATATTAGTATTTTATTTAGTTATGTTTTTTAATATTTTTAGTTATGTAATTTTTTTTAATTTTAATGCATTATTAGTTATGTTTTTTAAGTTTTTTGTATTTCTTTTTAATTTTAATGCATTTTTATCTAATTATTTAAATAAATTGGTTTTTATTTGTTTAGTTTAGTTATAAAAGAAAATAATAAAAAAAGAAACTGTGGGCCCAACTTGTAGCCCTTACACCATTACATCCCAAAAACAAATTTCCACTCCTTACTGATTGGGCGCCTGGCGCCACATGTCACAATTCGCCCCCAATTGTAGCCCCTCCACTACACATAGCCTTACCTACACAACAAACATGGCATTCTGTCAAATAAATACCATAACTTTGTAAAACAACAAAAGTTATCATTACACTGTATTAAAACTAGTGATACACCTTTAAAATTAAAACAAAACTTAATTATAATTAATACAAGCAACACATAAATTTTTTATTTTAGGTATTTTAGCATAACAAGATAACTTTGTTAAGGCCATGGTTATTCATACACCCTTTTTAGTTATTCACACACCCTTTTAACACACATTTAAACCCTATAGACACCCTATAAAAGGTGTATGAATAACACATCCCCTTTGTTAATCCAACACTACACTGTAACAATGATATTCCAACATTTCAGAAATATGTAATGTCAATTAAATAATATAACTATATGCAACCACAAAAGGTACTAACGGTATGTAAATTTATAATTAGACCTAAACAACAACATGGTATTTATACACTAACTACCATAACTTTGTAAAATACCAAAACTCATTCATACACTTTAACAAAATGAGACAGGTACTTAAAAATAAAACATAACAATTAACTAATTTAAACAAACATAAGCGCTTCTTTTTAGGTTTTTCCAAATTCCAACACAACTAACCTAGTTAATCCTACACCTCTACATGATTATTCCTACATTAATGGAATAATTATCAAAAAAATGCAATATTTTATTACCAAAGTCATGTGATGAGATTCAAAAAGAACCTTAGTCAATCTATACTCTGTTTTTTTTAAATGTGAACTTCATAGAAACAACACCGAACCCGAAAACCTGGCCGGCCAGAACAACAAACAATTACATATTCACAAAATTACACCAATCCCTCCAAACGAACTTGCCATTCATGGCCCTATGCTTAAACCAAAAAAAACTAACCACCCTGACTTCGCTAAAGATCTCGTCCACACTACACCTTTTCCCATTGAATCTGAGGTTGTTTCTGGCCTTCCACAAAACCCAACAAGCCGTGAACACAATACCGTGTAAAGCCTTTCTTTCCTTCGTCCCTCTAATACCGGAATTATGAATTTCAAGTAGATCTCTAAAAGAAAAAACAAAAAATTCAAAAACCAACACCAAAAGCTATTTTTTACCCATAAACCCAAAGCCATAGGACAAGCAGTAAAAAGGTGAGTCACAGTGTCGGAACCAACATTACAAAACCTACACTCCTTGTTGGACACAATCTATACTCTGTTCTTAACAAAAAAAAAATGCTTTGAACATAAGAGCCCTAGTTTTAAACCCAATCCACTAGATTAACCAATCGAATATGCAATGTAGGTATTGGAACTGTGAAATCGATAATCTAATCACTTATTCAATCGAAAAAACCAAAAAACAAAAGAAACCCTAACCTTTAATACAACCTTCAATTACGATACCCTAACGGGAATTCTGTACACATGATACTGAGTCTTCAGCAAACTAAGAAAATTTATGTAATCGAATCCTTGAAAATCCCCAATTTCGAGCACATGTGAGAGAGGATGATTAGTGTCAGACGGCTTTTCTTTTTACTCTAATGCAGGTTCATGGAAGATCTGAAGCACACTGATTGAGGCGCTGAAAGGGGGGAAACGCCAAAGATATTGATGAGGCTTACACAAAAAAGACGCTTCTGTCCTTTTTAATTAAAAAAAGTGCTATAATTGTGTCACAGTAATTACGAGTTTGCCATGCTTATTATATACCATTGATTAAACACAATCAATGATTCAGATCTATTTTTCGCATTTCTCGCAATAATCTTATTTCTCTCCTAAACCATATCATATATATATATATATATATATATATATATATATATATATACAGACACACATATATATTGTATGGCAGGGTTAAAATGAAAACTCACTCACGATGTGAAAATCATTGAAACTTTATATCAGTCTTCGATCTAAGGGGGTGTTTGGTACAGAGAAAGGAATTGTAGAGAAATGGAATAGAGAAATGGAATTGCAGAGAAAGAGAATTGGTCTGAAGAATGAGAATTGACTGTTCTGTTTGGTAGTACAGAGATTTCAGTAGAGAAATATAGCTGAGAATCATTTCTCTTGTTTGGTACATAGGAAATAAACAGAGAATTATATCAACTTTATCATTAGCACAAGTATTTTTTTCATAACAAATATTTATTAAAAAATAAAAAACATATAAAAAGATGCATAAATTCCAACCAAAATATGCATTGATCAAACCAATTCACATACAAAACATAGTTTTTAAGCAAAAAACATCAACCGTAGTTAAAACCAATTCACATACAAAACATACTTCAACCATACACAACTATCCCATTGAACCATCGGTATACAACTCGACCATCTCAATTTTCTCTTCTATTGTCAACGCAAGAAAAGAACGTCCTAGATCCACATCTTTACCAATCAAACGAGCTGCTTTGAACCATTTTTTCGTAGTGATACCTAGTAAAGCTTTCAACTCATCACTAACCTTTTCATAGATTTCACGAGCCTCCATACCTTCTTTGCTAAGTTGTTCACCCACCATACCCTTCTTGACTAAAACACTTTACCAACGAGTTATAAGCTGAGATCAATGGCTGAAACCCAAGATTGATCATGAAAACCAAATTATGCAAAGCAGCATCACTTTTCCCTCCAAAACATAATCCAACAATGTATATACTATAAGCCATATTAGCCAAATGAGGTCCAGCTTCCACTATTCTGCCTAAAAGATGATCAATTTGATACTGAATGCTCTCAGTAGGTCCAAAAGAGGCTTTTGAATATAAAGGGTCAATGCCACAACCATATTTAGCAATTGCATGCAAAAACTTGAGTGTAAGATGAAGCTCATACCCTTTTGGACACTCTTTCATTAGTTTAAAAAACATAACTTGATCAGGAATCACACCAGAATCAAGCATCTTTTCGTATACCTCATCAACTTCAACCCTGTTCTCTTTAAAAAGTGCAGGAACAATGGATGTATAGCAATGCACATTGGGTATCAGGTCTCTACCAGACATGCTATTCAGCAGGGCCAAAGCACTATCAACTTTATCTTCTTTACAAAACTTTTTTATCATAATTTGGTAAGTCAGCACATCAGGTTCAAGTCCCAACTCAATCATCTGCCCGTGTAAAATCCACATTTTATCAAAAATCCCACAATTAACAAACCCTTGCATCAATGTATTATAAGTATAAGTATCCGGCTGACAACCCATCTTAAGCATTCTATAAAACACTCTCATCCCATTTGTACTTTCCGGTTTTTACATTACCCGTTAATAAGACTAGTATACATAACCTTATCAACAAAGAAACCATACGACTCCATTTCCATACTCAACAACTCAGCCTCTTCAACTCTCTCCATCTTACAAAAACCAAACAAAAGAGACTTCCACAAGTGGCAAACAGACGGTACGCCTCTCTCACGCATTATATCAAACACTTGGCGGGCTTCATCAACATACCCTCTAGAAGCCAATCCAGTAATCAACATATTATAACACGAAACCGCAAGAGAAATCCCAGCGTCATTAATCCTAACACAATACTCATACGCATCAAGAAACCTATTTTGGTCAAACACCTCTTTAATAAGCTCCGAAAAGACACTTACACTAGAAGACGATTTCAACTCAACAAGTCTTTAACTTTCCCCAATTTACAGTAACAAATCATCATGGAACCTAACAACGAAGCATCCTGCTTAATCCCTCGTTTCAGTATTCTATCGATATACAAATCTTCAGCTACACGAATTTCACCGGCATTCACTAGTCTAGTAATTAGGGAAGAATAAGAGGGGAGTTCGGGCTCGACGCCTCGTGAGACGGCAAAATCGATGACAGAAAGCTCATCGGTGACAGTCGGGGAGTGTAAAATAAGGCGTTGGATTACGCGTTGGGCGGCGGATAAAAGCCCTCAGTTAATTAGGGATTCAGCAAGGGAGAAGAGAATTCTTTCCATTTCTCAATTCTCCGCTTTTTTTAGAGAAACAAAATCAGAGAAATGGAAATGGTTTATTTCCATTTATCACCTCTTTCTTTCATAAACAAACAAGTGAATTCTTTCCAATTCCATTTCTCACCCCTCAATTCCCTCTACCAAACACCCCCTAAATGGATGGATGGTGGAGACTTGATATTTTAAATTAACTCCTTTAATTATTATTTTTAATACCTTTAAAGTGCAAAAGGGTAAATAGGTAAAATCAACTAAGGGTGGTTTATGTCACACATCATGCAGAAGATGTCAACTCACCTAGGGTTTTCTATGTCTCCATTTTTAAGCCAAACAGTATATTAATTCCAAAAGTGTTTAAATCCTTTTCATTTTCTCCATATTTTACTTCATCTTCTCACATTCAAGCTAAGCCATATCTAACTAAAACAACCACATTAAAAATTTGTCATTTTGATCACTTCATCTTCTTCGAATAAAAAAAGAGAGAGAAGAGAAAATAAAGGCAGAGAGATTTCATCACCAACAAACGGAGATTCTAAAGTCTTTCTAGCTTCTGCTACTAAATCGATATGTTTAAAGTTTATATCTTCGTTATAGTTTGTGGTTTTATTCAAAATCATCGTTATATTGTTTTCTGGGTTTTTTTTCGAAATTTTATCGTCCTGTGAAAGTTTATTTTGTATTTATCTTTATCACTTCGAATTAAGTTTGGATTATTTTTACATGTTCAGTTTTTATTCTAACTTTACCTGTAAATTTGTTGTGTTATAGAATAACTTAACTCAAGGAATCGGATGTTAGCCTGAAAATGAAAATCCAGTAAAAAAAAGGAAAAAAAATATAGAAGATGAAGAATTAAAGACGAAGATGAAGAGGATAAGTCTTGTTTTTTTAATTGAGTGGTGGTGGTGTTGGCAGATTGGAAATCTCTGAAATAGCAAAACATAAAGTTTTTGTTTTTTAATACTTCAACCTTAGGTTATAGGTTTTACATACCTTGTTTTCTATTGTGTTTGTAACTCAATAGACATGTTATTTGCTGCTTAATTAATCATTGAAGGCTGGAATTTGAGGAAGATTAGCAACAATTCCTCTATGCATCTCTTCTTGGCATCAAACCGTGTCATGATTTAAAAAACATAAAATTTAAGAAAGTTTGAATGATTCCACTTTTTATAACAAATTACTAAAATGCCCTTGACATATATAAAAATACAAAATTTAAGAAAGTTGGAATGATTGCATTTTAAGGGTAAATTTGGAAATTAATTAATAAAGTTTGAAAATGAACATCTGTAATGGGACAAACTAAAAGGAAATGTAAACATTTTTAAAGAAACGGAGGGAGTATCTTTTTATTCTTTTCTATCTTTATCACGTTATGGCTTTAGTATTGATTTATTCTATTTATTTTTTTTATTTAAGAACACTCCTAGTCAAGAATGAGACGTATGTTATATATGTACCTAGCATATATATTACATATGTAACTATCACATAAACATATGTAACAAATAATGAAACGTATGTAACTCGGAATATAACATATGTAGTAACTCAAAAACATAACATGTGTACCATAAAAAACTAGTCAATATAACTATTAGGTTATAATTTAAAGAAAATTGGTTTTAAATAATCCAAACTATGCCCTATTGGTAAATATTAGTCCCAACTTTACACTTGCATGTTGGCAGTACTAAATATTTGTTTATTTGTTTTTAACAGGCCGTGACAAACGGATGTTAACTCCGTTAGTCTTTATCTGACGTGGCCTCCCAGTTGGCAAAAACTTGATTACGTGGAACGTTACGTGGCGGCTGACTGTGTCTATCCCACCACTAATCCCATCTTCTTCAACCTAATACTCTTTACAACCCACAGCCACCACAACACCACTAGTCCACCACCCTTGCAACCATCGCCGGAACCCCGACCACCACCATGCCCGGCCACCCCAACTTGCCGGAGTTCTGCCCTAATCTTGCCAGAGTTCACAAAACCCAGATGTGCTCTAAACCCACCACCACCACCACCATATTAGGGCAGAACTCTCTGTCCCCCCCTGCAATTTACCCACCACCACCACCACCTGCCGCCATCAAACCCTAGCACCACCACCACCATCTCGTCAATTAGTCAATTATAAGATCAAAAAAGCCCAAATTCAATTCCTTACCAAAAGTCCTAATTTATATCAAACCCTAACGATACCAGAAAACATATTCAGACCTCCACCACCATCACCGGCGACACAAATCAATTCCGGCGAAGCTTCAAAGTGCAGCATTGACAACAAATTAGTCTGATCTACTACAAACCTGTGATCTTCTTGACTCGCTATTGCTTTGTATACCTCTCCAGATCTGCTCGACAAAACCTTAGCCCCGACGCTTGGTACACTCCTCCAAATCTGCTCGGCTCACAATTAATCGCATGTGGACGCGATGGTGGTGGTTGATGGGTGGTTATGGTTGGGTGGTGGTATGAAGGAAGACGACGGTGGTTGGGTTGTGGGAAAGAAATGGGTGGGGAGTTAGGGTTTTATTATTACTATTATTATTATTATTATTATTATCATCATTATGACTGGTCTGCTAATACACAGTCGGCCGCCACGTCGCTTTCCACATAATCAAGTTTTTGCCAACTGAGATGGTCACGTCATACAAAGACTAACGGAGTTAACATCCGTTAGTCGCGGCTTGTTAAAAACAAATGCTACTTTAGTTTGGACCGCCACCAGACAAATGTAAAGTTGAAACTGATATTTACCAATAGGACATAGGATTATTTAAAACCTATTTTCCTAATTTGAAAGATATTAATAAGAAAATATTCAAGTTTTATTGGTTTTAATGTCTCCCTCAGCATATCTTCCAAAAACTCATATGAAAGTAGAAAAAACAATAAACAAATTACATAAAGAATTCAAACGAAATCAATCACATTCATGTTTAGCTTTAACAAAACAAAGAAACCCACCTCCCGAAGTAGGTGGTACAACAACCAACAAATGCTCCTATTCATCTTCTTTCGACCAAGCCGGAAAAAATATGGAAAAAAATGTAAACAAGAAACACCATAGAAGAATATACACCGCCATTGATGGTGGTGGGTTTTGAAAATAAAGAGAGAGAAGAAGTGATGAGTTATATAAATCTTGAATATAGTCATTGAGAGCCCGTCCATCTTCATATTGTACGTGCTGACGCAATACAAACATACGGTTCCTCCTACCAACGCAAAACCTTGAACAAACATGGTACAAATCTGTAACTCTTAGCCGGAACAAAAATCTTTCAGAACTGTGATAGCCACAACCAATGGCGCCCCCGGTATCTTTCTTCTCCTTGGAAGATTACTTGGAAACATTAATTCAAGTGGCTAATCGGGTGAAGAATTTGTTGTACGTTACGGAGCTGAGTGCAGAAACGTGATATAAAGAAGGGTAGGAACTCAAACAAAGATAAGTTGGAGGTTTGATAATGGTATCTCTGATGTCACATTGACACATTCGTCCGGTTGAATTCAAAGATAGACGAGGGTAAATTACATAATTCACCCATAACAAAAAAAAAATAAATAATAAATAAAATAAAATAAATGGTTGAATTTAGGATGAAACTAACATGTGACATATAGATATACTGAGGGTAAATGTAACATCCCAAAATTTCTAAGATGATATTAATTGTATTATTTAATATTGGTGGGAAGTTTACTCGGGTAAGTGGAAAAATAATAAAATAGAGTAGGAGTTAGTATGGGTCGGGCTAGTGTTGGTTAATGGATATGGGTTATGGACTTGGGTCATGAAGGAAAGAAGGATGAGACCATGGACTTAAGCACATGATCCATAATTATATAAACCATAAATTCTCATTTTATCATTCATTTCACACATATTCCATACACCATCAAAACACATACTTAGCTCTCTCTCATATTTACCTCTCTCTAGCCGAAACCAAGGTGGAAACCGAGCATTGACCCGAGGTAATGATAGTATGATATTGTAGAGATCCAAACCCGTTAGATTTAGTCACGAAACAACGAGCCGACACCGTTAAACCATTAAAGTCACGAGATCCAGGTTGAATCGGGTATAAACCGAACCTAAGATGAGCTTAGGGGTCACCCTAGCTTAGATCTGGATCGAACGGGACGAAAAACGGTGAAAACGGTGCTGGAATACATTGTTCCGGTGATGGCGGTGCCGGAAAGGCGGCGCGGGAGAAGGTGTGTACGAGGAAAGGGAATGTCAGAGAATGTTCATGACATTCTTTGACCTAACCCTAATTCGTTAACGGGGAGTTAACAAACTAATGGTAATTCGTCTGATGATTCGTTAAAGGAGGTTTAACGAACTAGCCTTAGTTCATATCTAATTCGTTAAGGAAAGAGATAACGAACTAACCTCAACTCGTTATGATCTTTCGTTAAAGGGGATAACGAATCAGAAGGTCCAGTTCGTTACATGAACTGTTTCGTTATATGGACTAGTTCGTTATGTGGACTGATTGGTCAAAGGTCCAATTTGTTATAAGGACTAGTTCGTCAGAGGGTCCAGTTCGTTACAAGACCAGTTTGTTATAATAGTCAGTTCGTTACTCACCCAGTTCGTTATGCTAAGATAACGAATCAGGCAATGTGCTGATTAACGAATTAATTTTGAAGGAATGACAGATAGGTCCCTGGACTAGATAAGAATGGTTAATTTCATAATAGCCCTTGGACTTTGTTAATTTATGAAATATACCTATAAGGATTAACGAGTAACGATTAACTAACCGGGTGATTCAATGAAGTAAAACCGGCTTAGACACGTAAGACTAATTAAGTAGCAATGAGAATGACTAGAGTAGTATTTGATATTGTAATTTTTAAACAGTTAGTCACGCACAGCTCAAGGAGGAATAACCATTAACGGAAGAAGTAACCGAGTTCAGGTGAGTGTCTAGCCCCATTTCTTTGTTATGTTATCGGGGTTGGGTGCATACTCTATGTGAAGTGTGAATACACTAACCTTAAGTGGTAAGTGTATGCTATAATGTTTGATCTGATATATTTGCATATGCTATGAATGGATGTCTGTTGGTGCGTGAACGATCTTCGGATATTGCACGTGTAGACAGGGAAGGTATCGTTAGTCGGTGTGCGAACGATCTTCGGATATTGCGCGTAACGTCATTCGGGAATGATCCCCAAGTGGTTATTAGTGTGTAAATGTTGTGGTGTAACTTGGATATTATGTAATTAATGTAATGATATAAAGTGTGTTGTAGACAAATAGAGGTAGGGCGTAACAGAAGTAGCATGGGTCTAGTAAGGGTGTTAGTGGCATGGCATTAGTACGTGGTAGGGTAAGCCTATGCGTGACGTCGTTATTGATAGCGTGCGTGCATGTGGTAGTAAAATTATAACGGATGGAATGGGATGGATTGCTTTTGCACAAGATCGTGTTTTAAATTTATAAAAGTGATTTCTACAAAGACTAAACACACACAAAATAGGCAAGTGTACCTATCGTATATGTAGAATAGTATTGGTAAGAACCAAGTATCGATCCGTGGACACAAATGTTTCTAATGATAAATCGTTGTTTTACTTTAATCGGAGGTTTTAATCATTTTGGGGTTAATTTTTGAACTTTCTATAAAATATAAATACTTATATATAATATAGGTGACCAAGACAAGAGATTCTAAACGAGTATTTCAATTATGTGAATGTTACCATCTAAGATCAAGAATCCACTCCATTTTAGCATTGATAATTAATATTCAAAAATGTGGTAAACTTGCCAGAGCAATATATGATATATAGCTCCTTAAACCTTAAGTGAGCATCTTTGGCACTAAGGAGGTAACATGCGCATTTTAAAGTCCACCCTTTCCTAATGTCATGTCACCTCAATGATATCAATTTAAGTTGGCAAGTAGTTTCGTAAAGTAGAAAGATTAGGATTGACTTCGATTTCTCAAATACCAATTCTAACAAATTCGGGTGGTTGTAGTTAACTCACACAACCTCCCCTTGGTTGATTTAAGTAGGTTATACTTACACATTCCATTAACATATGATTTTTTTAACTAGCATGATATCCTAAGCAAAGCCATTTTCGGATTACCAAGACTTAGAGAAATACATCATAACGTATATCTCATCATTTCTAAGTACAATATAAGGATCCATGTTTCGATAATGTATCAAAGTATTTCTATCTTTCAAGAACATGAATCGATCAAGAACGATTGCCAATAGAATTGACATCCACCAACTTTGAATTAGTGATTTAAGATGGTGAAACATTTCTCATCAAAAGATAATTGTAAGATAACCATGTACTTTACTAGACTACACCACATGTTTTAAATAATCATCAAGTAAAACAAAGCTTCTTCATAGATTTTAGATGGTAAAAGGAGTTTAGCTCATAATGAGCATGATGATAAACATTAAGATGAATGATGATAACAAATACATGATTAAACTTGGAACAATCTAACCAAATGTAGATGAATCTTCCTTCTTAATGATGATGATGATGGATGATGATGATGGTTGATGGTGATGACCTCCAAGCCTTCAAACTCTTCACTAAATCTTCTATGTGAGTGTTAGTGTGTGTTTTTATAAGAGAAAATCGAATAGAACTCTTTTCAAGGCACACCTCTCAAATGACACAAGAGCCTCTATTTATAGGCTGCCTGGAGGTAGAAGCACGACCCCATACTTTATTAAGCACGACCTTGTATCTACGTGTCCCAGTTGCATGTTGTCAGATCATACACGATGACTCACCACGGCCCCGTGCTTCCTGAGGCACGCCCTGTGCTTTTTAGTGACATGTGCTAATTCTTTTTGTCGTGTCTGAAAGGTGACCACGGCCCTGTGCTTTTTAGTGACATGTGCTAATTCTTTTTGTCGTTTCTGAAAGGAAAATTGGTTTTTATTAGTCCCAACTATCGTCTTTTGGTCACTGCCGGTCCCAACTAATAAATTGGCTGCTGACATACCAACTTTTAACGTATTTGTTCCTAACGGTCCGCGATTAACAAAATTCTAACGTCGTTAGTTTTAGGTCGCCGGAAAAATGTTTTCGGCCAGAAAACACACATTTTTTTCCCGAAAACTCAACAAATTTGTCCCAAACATCATGGTAACTTTGTATCGTACATTTAGGAACATTTTTCTAGTAAAATCCCCAATTATTGAGGTCATCGGAACCCTAGAACCATCGTTGGAATCAGTTGATGGTGCTTAAGTGATGGTGGTTGGTTGACGATGAGTCAATTAGTGGTGGTGGCGGTATTCAGGTGGTATTTTCAGGGGAAAAAAATGACTTTCCCGGCCAGAAACGTTTTCCCAGCGACCTGAAACTAACGTCCTTAGGATTCTGTTAGCCGTGGACCGTTAGGAATAAATACATTAAAGTTGGGACCGTCAGCAGCCAATTTGTTAGTTGGGACCGGCAGTGAACAAAAGATGATAGTTGGGACCAATAAAAACCAATTTTCCTTTCTAAAAGGTGACCACGGCCCCGTGTCCAATGAAGCACGGCTCTGTGTCTAATTGTCCACTATTTTGTCTTTTCTTGTAAATTTTTGTCTTTTCTGATTGGTAAGCACGGCCCTGTGCTTCCAGAAGCACAGCCCCGTGCTTCCAGAAGCACAGCCCCATGCTTTCTGAAGCACAGCCCCATGTTTTGTTGTTTTTTTGGGTTTTCTTTGGTTTTTCTTAGGCTTTTCATTCGTTTCTTCGTTTGAGGCTTGGATTCACATGAAAATACATTTTAATATGATAAGTAGTTATTTTAACTATATTATACGATAGAGGTTGCAGTTTTTAGAGATTATTTGATGCTAAAAAGATGTATATTTTTATATACATCAAACATCCCCACACTTGAACCTTGCTTGTCCTCAAGCAATCTACTTATAAATATTCTCTAAAAATAGCAAGCTAGGACCATAGCTTAAACATCCCCAAAAGAGTTCTAAGAAATTGGGAACAAAATATCCAACCTTAAATCATAGGAATATATGTAGTGATATATAAAAAGGTGATTTGTTTTTATGAGCTTCCATTTATGCAAAACGTCACGTTCTCACAATGTTCACTTACACTCGGTTTTATATATGATCATACCTGTGATGTATGTATGTGAACACTCTTAGCCAAAATGTAACCTATGATAAATAGGCTTGTGACAAGTTCAAATCTCCACCTTTGTTACGGGTTGCATAGATCAGAAGGTAATTGGGTTGTTTTTGTGTGAGTAGGGATCTTGTTTTTTTGTGGTGGTTCAAGGGCTTACGTTAATGATGATGGTAAATGCAACTTCTGCTGATTGTCGGGAGTCTTAAGATGTCTTCAACGGTTAGTTCCTTTCTCCCGATTGCTAAACTGTTTTTTTAACACACCTAGTGACCCTTTTAAGGTCAGATCGTCAAGACCAGTTTTTTCGAGGATGTGGATCAGTTCTTCCTCAATCCTGATCTGAACATAACTCCCAACTCTAATGGATCTTTCGGCTTTGAGCCTAACAGCCCCGTCCTCATTAGTTCGGTATATTCATGTGAGACTGAGTTTGTTTTTTTCTACATCTTCCTTCGTGGTACCAGTTTCCATAGCCTAAGCATCGTTCATATCTTTTTGCTCTTCTTTTCATTGCGTTGTTGGAAACTCCACAAAATGGTGGCCTTTGTTCGTCTTGGCGCCACTTTTTTCTCACCTCATTGCTAAAGAGAAAAATTCTCTCCCTAAGTCCTGGAGGCAACCTTGGTCTTGCTAAATGTATGCAGCAAAGGAAGTTGAAATCGAAAGAATGCATTTTTCAGTTCTTTAGGGTTTGCCGGTAAAAGACCAGTGTTGAACTTTACCGGTAAAAGGGATAAAGTGGTAAGGTTTTGGTTTAGGATTTTTGGGATTTGTAATTTGGAGAATGGTTTGAGGGGATTGTAACAATATTACCTTCTTCCTTATACAACGCTTCGTGTGGTCTTGAAATGAATAATTGCGACAAGTTCTAAATCACACGAAACATATGACTCACTCAATGCTTCCGAAAAAATATTTATATGGCATGAGGATTATCTCACAGTAACGGAGGGATTGGTATAAACGCCATACTTTGCATAAATTTGTTCTCATTACTACAAAACTTTTTTTTTTACTTTTTCACTTTATTGGTTATAGTAGATTTCTAGTTGGTTATTTGCAAAAAATTCTCTTGGATTTTCATTTGGTTTTGTTATAAAAATAGTCTTTATTTGTTACAAAAATTTTGTTATTAGAGAATCTTATAATTAGTTGAGCAAACAATTGGTCAAGTAACTCCTCTCCCCACACTTGAATCTCACATTGTTCTCAATGTGAAGAGATTCATAAGAAGATTAATAATAAGATTCATATGAAGTATGGAGGGCAAAATTGAAAGGAACTTCCCTACGGGCTAACGAAACTTCGACAGAGCGTCCCCTGTTTTTCGTCCGTTTTTCTGTAGTGTACCTAAGTAATAAAACTGCAAACAACCAACAAACATCCAAATCACAATTATTATATATTTATTTTTTTATTTTTATTTCTATTTACAATGCCTAGTTTAATCAGGGTCTTGGCCAGACCCTACTTCCAATATGTTCATCGGTTTTGGTGGAGGATTAGTACCTCCGAGACGGTCTCGAATGGTCCATCGATGTATGGTTTCAATCGATGTCCATTAACTTTGAACTTTTGGCCTTCAGAATTCGAGATCTCGACTGTCCCATAGTCAAAAACTGATTCAACTATGTGTGGATCTGTCCAACGAGATTTCAACTTTCCTGGGAAAAGACGTAAACGTGTGTTATATAACAGTACACGATCGCCAACTTGAAAATTTTTGTTTCTTTTTAAATGGGCGTCGTGTAAACGTATAGTCTTTTCTTTGTAAAACCAGGAATTTTCATATGCCAGTGCTCTTAGTTCTTCGAGCTTGTGAATTTGATCTTCTCGGTTTTTACTGGGGGACATTAGATCAAAATTCACTGCTCTCATAGCGCAATACGCTTTGTGTTTTAGTTCTACGGGTAGATGACATGCCTTCCCATAAACATGTTTGAATGGTGTTGTTCCTATGGAGGTTTTGTAAGCCGTCCTGAGGGCCCACAAAGCGTCATCTAACTATTCTGCCTAATTTTTATGATTCATTCCTATAGTTCTTTCTAGGATCCTTTTAATTCCCCTATTCGAGACTTCTACTTGCCCACTGGTCTGAGAGTGATATGGTGTTGCCAAACGGTGGTTAACTCCATATTGTGCTAACACTTTATCCGTTAAGGTATTACATAAGTGGATACCGCTATCGCTGATTAGGGCTTTTGGAGTACCGAATCGTGAAAATAACTTTTTCAAAAATCGTAAAACTACTCTAGCATCGTTAGTGGCAAGATCTTGTGCTTCTACCCATTTAGACACCTAGTTGACTGCTACAAGGATGTAATTATTTCCGAATGAGTTAGGAAATGGGCCCACGAAATCTATTCCCCATACATCAAAGACCTCACAAAATTGAATGCCTTTTTGAGCAATCTCATTTTTGGCTGAGATGTTTCCGGCTCTTTGACAAGCATCGCATGCTTGGATCAAAGCATGTGTGTCTTTATATATGGTGGGACAGAAAAAACCTGCATCAAACACTTTTCTGACCGTGGTGGCTGTACCGTGGTGCCCACCAGTTGGTCCTCCATGGCAGTGTTTGAGAATATCTAAGGCTTCCTTGCCTGCTACACACCTACGAGTAACTTGATCAGCGCTATCCTAAACAAAATATGGATCTTCCCAGAAGTAGAACTTAAGGTCGGAGAAGAATTTCTTCCACTGTTGATGAGTAAGTCCTTTTCTTAGGATTCTACAAGCTAGGTAGTTTGCGAAGTCGGCATACCAAGGACTTTCGTCTATCTCCTCCTGCTTGGATATGCATGAGAACTTCATGTGGAAAATTAAAATTGATGATTTCCTCGTGATGTTCCTCTGAAGCTGGGCATTCTAAGCGTGAGAGATGGTCTGCGGCACGTTCTCTGCTCCTCTCTTGTCCTTGACTTCTATGTCGAATTCTTGGAGTAGTAGGATCCATCGGATAAGTCTAGGTTTGGCATCTTGTTTGTTGAAGAGGTAACGTATGGCGGCATGGTCGGTGTAAACTATGGTTTTGGAAAGGACTAGGTAGGATCTAAACTTTTCAAAGGCGAAAACTACTGCTAGTAACTCTTTCTCTGTTGTGGTGTGATTTTCTTGTGCATCATTAAAAGTTTTACTCGCATAGTAAATTGGGTGAAAGTGTTTTTCTTTGCGTTGTCCGAGTACGGCTCCAACTGCAAAGTCACTTGCATCACACATGATTTCGAATGGAAGGGTCCAAACGGGTGTAGTCATGATTGGTACGTTGACAAGTTTGTCTTTTAATATGTTGAATGATTCAATACATTCTTCAGAGAAAATGAATGGTGTATCTTTCTTCAGAAGTTTGGTCATAGGTCTAGCAATTTTTAAGAAGTCTTTTATGAAGCGTCGGTAGAAACCTGCGTGACATAGAAAACTTCTAATGGCTTTGACTGAAGTTGGCGGTGGAAATTTGAATATGGTTGCTATTTTGACTCTATCAACTTCTAGTCCTTCTTGAGAAATCTTGTGACCGAGAATAATGCCTTCCTTTACCATAAAGTGGCATTTTTCCCAGTTGAGTACTAAGTTTACTTCTTCACACCTAGCCAACATTTTGTCTAGGTTTTTCAGACAATGATCGAAGGAGTCTCCAAAGACTGAGAAGTCGTCCATGAAGACTTCCATAGAGTTTTCGATCATTTCATGAAAGATGGCCACCATGCAACGTTGTAAGGTGGCTGGAGCATTACATAGTCCAAATGGCATTCTTCGGTAGGCGAAGGTTCCATACGGACATGTAAAGGTGGTTTTCTCCTGGTCTTCAGGAGCAATAAGAATTTGGAAATATCCGGAAAATCCGTCAAGAAAACATTAGAACATTTTTCCAGATAGTCGCTCAAGCATTTGATCGATTAAATGAAGTGGAAAATGATCTTTTCTTGTGGTGTCATTAAGCTTCCGGTAGTCAATGCAAACTCGCCAGCCTGTGATGGTTCTCAATGGTATCAACTCATCCTTCTCGTTCATTACGACCGTCATTCCTCCCTTCTTGGGTACTACTTGAACGGGATTTACCCAAGGTGAATCGGAGATCGGGTAGATTAATCCGACATCAAGGAGTTTGATTACTTCTTTCTTCACCACATCTTGCATGTTAGGATTGAGACGTCTTTGATGTTGGACCACGGGTTTGTATTCTTCCTCCATGAGAATTTTGTGAGTACAAAAGGAAGGACCGATACCCTTGATATCTAGATCTTCCATGTGATAGCCTTCTTATGGTTTTTGAGAACCTTAAGAAGTTTGTCTTTCTCTTCTTTAGAAAGGTGAGATGAAATAATTACTGGGAGTTGAGAGTCTTTTTCTAGAAAGGCGTATTCGAGATGTTTTGGTAGTTCTTTTAACTCTAAGGCTGGTGGTTCTTCAATTGATGGTTTTGATTTTTCATTACATTCGGTGATCTCACATACTACTTCTGATGCTTCCTGATAATCATCTTTGATATTTTCATTTTCTAACATGGGTATGTTGAGTGTTTTGTCTAAGACTTGTGTTTCTAGCGGTTTATCGATGGAGGAATCTCGCATATAGCAACTCACGATGGAATCTATGATGTCGACACAATATAACGTGTCATCATGATTTTGCGGATATTGCATAGATTTTTCTTTGTCAAAAGTGATTGCCTCGTCATTGACCTTGAGAGTAAGTTTGCCGATGCAAACATCAATAATAGCCTTTGTGGTGGCTAAAAAGGGTCTTCCTAAAATCAGAGGTACACTTTTGTCTTCCTCCATGTCTAGAATCACAAAATCTACTGGGAAAACAAATTTGTCAATCTTGACAAGCATGTTTTCAACAATGCACCGAGGATATTTAACAGATCGGTCAGCTAATTGAATGCTCATGCGGGTGGGCTTTGGTTCTCCTATCACCAGTTTTGCAAAAACCGCATAAGCATTAAATTAATACTAGCTCCTAGGTCAGCCAGGGCATTGCTAACAGAAAAATTTTCTATGAGACAAGGGATAGTAAAGCTCCCTGGATCGGTCATTTTTGTTGGCAGCTTGATTTGGAGGACTGCTGAACATTCTTCGCTTTGGGTGACATGTGAGAGTTCCTCCAGCTTTCTTTTGTTTGTCAGCAATTCTTTGAGAAACTTGGCATATTTTGGCATTTGAGCGAGGGGGTTGCTCATTCCCTC
Organism: Bidens hawaiensis; assembly: GCF_021521415.1. Lineage (NCBI taxonomy): Eukaryota > Viridiplantae > Streptophyta > Magnoliopsida > Asterales > Asteraceae > Bidens > Bidens hawaiensis. Next base: position 119,336 of record NW_027496738.1, read on the forward strand.
CGGGGGTATTCGACCCGGTCCCTACAAAAGAGAAAGCAGGAAAAACAACAACTCGAAATAGCATAAGAGATCATAGAAACTTTAGCTGCTCTTCGACCGGGATGGGTTAGGTGAGTCTTTCTGTTAGTGCATGGTTTTGCGTCTCGAGTCTTTGTATTTATCTTTAACGTATTTGTCGTTTTGATTAAAGTAATAAAATATTAAAGTATTAAGTTAGTTCGTTAAATGTAATGTCTAGTTCGCTAGGATGTTTAGCGAACTAAGACTTAAGTTACTTTCCTCCCGATTCATTAAGGATGTTTAACGAATCATGAGATGATTCGTTAAGTTATTTATCTGATTATGTATGTAATGAAGTAGTGTCTAGTTCGCTACGGAATGTTAGTGAACTAGACCTATCTTCTATTTGTAGTGAACTCTGTTCACAAGTTATTTAAGTTTTGGAGAGTTAATTAACGAAACCCTGTCCGAATATCTCTCAATCTTCATCTTAATATTATATATACACATACATACAATTAACACACATACATATAAAGTATTATATACAATCAAGAGTAATCATGAACTTGATCTGTGTTAGGTTAATCATATCTCAGATCTGAGATCTGTGTTAGTTTTAACGAGTTCAAACAAGTGGTATCAGAGCCTTCGGTGCTCTTTTACTCTTGAATTTGATAGTTAATTTGTTATTATAGACGTTTAATTGTTATTGTGGTATAAATTGTGTTTCCGGTTTGATTTAGAACAATTAAGTGTAAATTGGACTGGTTATGGATTGAATTGGATTCGAATTGGATTTGGTAAGGTTATTGTGAGCTGTGATTGATTAGAATTAAGTGTTGGATTGAGTTTGGATTGTTTGGTTTGGATCTGAGTTTGGCCGAGAAACAGAGGATCGTTTTTGGTCAAATTGTATTTGTGATAAGTGTAATTGTGTTACGGGTTTGATACGAGTGGATTCGTGATCGGTGTGCGAGTATTTTGGTAGCTTATTTGTGTGATTTGGTTAGGAATTGAGGTAGTATTACAAATCTGAGTTTTTGGGTTTTTGGGTTGGGTGTTCATCATTTCCAGAAAATCTGAAAATTTTCTTTGAAGATTTGAAGATTTGAATATGATTATGATTCATTATCATCTCCACGTTGACTCGTTAACTGATCTAGTCAATTCGTCATAAATTCTTAGTGATTCGTCAACCAGTTCGTTTCATCATTTGATTCGTGTTGTGACACGTGTCTACCTTGGAACTTGTGTTATAACAACCTGTGCCACGTGGCATTAGGTGTCAGAGTTTGTTACAAATGGTTGTAACAACCTGATTCGCTATCAACTGTAGCTTGTTCGTTATCTAATTCGCTAAGGATTTCTTCGTGATTCGTTATAGGAAACCTTCTAGTTCACTAAGCTTGCACTGCGTGATTTGATTAGTCAATTCGTTAGTTTGACTGATTCGTTGACCATCTGTTTCGTGGTTTGACTGATTCGTTGATCGTCTAATTCGTTACTCATCGGATTCGCTTAAATCATTTCTGATTCGTTAACATTAATCTTTACTTCGTTAATCTGAGATTCGTTAAACTCTGTTCACAGTTCGTTACACTGTTTTAAGTTCGTTGACTAATTTTAATTTTAAATCCTTCAAGTTTTAAACATTTACAAAAATGGCTGGTATGTAGGCACTAGCTTCTCAAAACATGTTGATGCAACAAATGTTGCAACTTGATACCGAGATAGGTTCACATTCGAAATGTCCAAGGTTGATGAAATTTAGCGATTTTGCTTAATGGGAACCCCGTTTTCATGCTCACTTGGGTTCCGTTCACCCTGACTGCTCGTATTGTCAAGATGAGGTATATATGGCACCAATGATTGGTGATGACACTATTGGTCATACTCCTAAAGCTATTTCTCAATACTCACAAGAAGAGAAGAAAGCATTAGAGATCGAGATAAAAACTTATTCTACTCTTACTATGGCGTTACCCGAAAATATCTTTCATAAAGTGGGTAGCTTAAGGAGATGTGCTTCCTTATTCCAACATCTTCGTATGAGAAGTATGGGGAACACAACTGAGAGTAAGAAAGTAATGCTCAAGTTTCAGTTTCGAAACTTTAATCTATTGAGGGGGGAAACAGTTGAAGAGATGATTACACGGTTTAATCAGTTAATTGCTGAAATAGACAAGATGAAATTGGAAGTTTCTGAGATGGATAAGATTGATTCTATTAAGAGTGTACTGCCAAGTTCTTACTCCACATTTTTAATGGTTCTGAAAGAAAATAACTATTTCTTGAATGAAGATTTGACTACCATTGAATTCTTGCAAAAGATTGAAGCAAGAGAATATGATCTTATGTGTCAGAAGTCCTCCAAGGATAGTCAAGATCCTGCTTTCTATGGTGGTAGTATGCCTCTAAGTTCAACTATCTCTCCGATAACTGCTTTTCTTACCCAAGCTACAAGTGAAAAAGAATCAACTATCTTTAATGATCCAAGAGCATGTTTTTACACTGCTGGTAATTCTGGATCATCTGGTGGTTCTGTGCAACACCCTTGGCAAACACAACATCGTCCCACTCTTAGGCTATCCCACATCGGCCGTGGACAAGAGAGATACTTGGTTCATAAGTAATGTCCTACCTCTTAACATCACTAACGCGTTTTGGGCAACCAAAAACAAAACCGTGAGCTCTTCGTGGGCAGAGCGGACAATATTGTTGGTACGAGAGGCCGGGGTGTTAGAGCATTCTCATCCCACCCCCTATCTCCAAACCAAAAATTACACTAAAACTTACTTTATTTTCTCTCTCCATTTCAATTAAATAATAATTTTTATACCTTTTATCATTACCTTTTTTCTTTCCTTCACTCACAACCACTTTCAAAATATATTAAAAAATTATAGGGGATGAACAGTAACTTTTCAAATATACAGAAAAATCACTACTTTTTCTAAAATATAAAAACTCTTAACTCACAACACCTTGAATCACTCTCTAAATTATAAAAACACCCCTCACATAATATGAGGGGTTGGATGAGAATGCTCTTATAGGTGGTTTCAAAGCCACAATTGCGCCGTTCGGGATGATGGGACATGCCTCATCGAGGACAATGAGTCCAAAGGGGGGTTGTTTGCAACACCCTTGGCAAACACAACATCGTCCCACTCTTAGGCTATCCCACATCGGCCATGGGCAAGAGAGAACCTTGGTTCAAAAGTAATGTCCTGCCTCTTAACATCACCAACGCGTTTTGGGCAACCAAAAACAAATCCATGAGCTCTTCGTGGGCAGATCGGACAATATTGTTGGTACGAGAGGCCGGGGTGTTACATTCAGGAAATTCAACTACTACTAATCCATTTGCTTCACCACCTAGTGTCAATATGAAGGAAGCTGAACAGAATTTTGCCTTTCTAACAGCCTTTATGTCTTCATATGAAAACTTGGTAAGTAGTAAGATTGCCACAAGTGATCTAACTGATGAGGATTAAGATCAGATTGATCCAGATGATTTGGAAATCATGGATTTAAAGTGGAACATGGCTATGATCATTCGTAAAGTTAAAAGATTCATGCAAAGGACTGGAAAAGCTCTTCTGGCCTTAAACAAGAAATTGGGATTTGACAAGTTGAAAGTGAAATGCTATAATTGTCAAGATTTCGGGCATTTTGCAAAGGAATGTGACAAACGGAAGAAAGAGTATACCAATCCTCGTGGTCAACATCAAAATTCTTCTACACCACGAGGTAGTGATGCTGAAAAGAAACCATCTACTTCTACATGTAGGTTCCCAGCCGGATCTACACGAGATATCGCGTACTACGTAGGTGCGGAATCCCTACGTAAGACGTTACGAGTATAGAAAACAATACGAGCTAACACACGATACGATAACCAAACACACGTTGTATTCCAACCGTAAACACGTGATACAATGATCACCGGATACAAAACTCTCTGACTCGAATACACAAACTGTTAATCTGTTAACTATCTAAGCCGTAACCTAGTTTATATAATCACGACAACTTCGCCTGGCATGTTCAGGCGAAGTTGTCACTAACTTCGCTTGTCTAACAAGTTCGCCTATATCAGCGAACTTGTTAGCAACTTCGCTTACATACAAACTCAAATCCAAACGACTCGATTACAGACACTAGACACTGAACTACTGACATCATGCACCAACAGACTCCCCCTTGGCAGTAGCTTCATCTCTTTAGCTTCAAACACGTGTCTTGTAATCTTCAATCCTCTATCTTCAAGCATGCACTCTTTCTCTAACACAAACCGAGACAACTCTTTGATATTTCCTCGCTTTGTCTTTCCAAGCAGGAATATAAAATATCTTCTTGTCATTCAACACCTGCAAATCAGCTTGCGATAAGTTTACCAAGTGCATCGGATCGTACACTCTAAGAAGCTCTTTTTCATCTTCGTCTTCCATCACCGCCTCAGCTGTCTCACAATCTACAAACCACCACTTCAGGTCTTTAAGCACATCCTTGGGAATTAGCTTCATCGGTACTTCTTTCAAACACCAGATCGGTTTTTACTTCATAATCATCCAAGGCTTTCCATCAGCTCTCAAACCTCTATCCTTATCTTCAACAAGTTTTCCCTTTTGTGGCTTCAACAGCTCAAATTTCTTCTCTTTTATACTTTCTTTCCATACAATTTTCCCAATGACTCTAGCCATATTATCGTCACTTCTGTTTATCAATCCCAATCTGGCTAAGTCTTTCACTTCACATTCTGGCAGTGTATTCAACGATCTTAACATCCTTCTAAAGTACTGAATACCGTCATACCTTTTAATCACGAAGAGCCTCAACTGCTCATCATATATCCAGCATATAATCCCTTTCTTCGCTTCAGCATAGCCTTTAATGTTGTAACTCTTCTTAAACATTGTAGGGACCACCGGTTTCTTTGTTTTGACGAACCACTGAGCATAGCCTTCCTTCCACCTAGGCTGCTCTTCCCATTCAGACTCATCATTTCCAATCTGTTGACTCATATCTACGTTCTTGACGTGCGGTATCTCATGCTCCACATTCTCCTCTACTATCTCTCCCTCTTCTATCTCTGTATCAATCACAATCTCTTCACCAATTTTCTCTATCACATCACTCGGTAGTACATCATCGTCACCAACCAAAACATCATCCATCTCCTCTACGTCCACCACCACCACATCATCACCACCAGCTGCAGATGTCGACTCCCCCTGAGTTGTGGAAGTTCCAAGAGCTTGATCAGTTCTTGGCAACTCACCACCTGCATCTTTCGATGCATTGGGATCATCGTCTCTATCATTTCGTCTCTTGGTCCTCAACTCGTCGCCTTTACAGCTCGTCTCCCCCTGAGATGCCAAGAACTCCTTGAAAGCATCTATGATTTTTCCATGTTGTACCAGGAGGGACGACTGCATCTGATTCTCTGTAACTAGGCGCTGAATAGCCTGGGTCTGGATAAGATTAATCCTTGACTGCTCTGCCACGACCCGTTCCAGTGCTGCTATTCGTTCTGAGTCTGATAGGGTTGCATCGAAATCGAACCTCATATGTGATATATCTTGAGTGTACTGAGGAGGGATTTCCGATGTCACCGAGACCTCAGAAGTAGAAATAGACGTAACCGCAGGTGGTATCGTCACCGATAGCCCTGCAGTGGCCACAACAGTCGACTCTATAAATTGTGCCACGACCTCCGATGGAGTAACAGTCGGAGGCGGCAATGAAACGATCTCAGGAGTCGAAAGTTGGAAAGTAGTGGGTGGGAGGCCAAAAGAAGACGAGGTAGCCACCACGGGAACACCCGTAGCGCTTGGCCTTGTAACCTGTAGTGATGAGGGAACCATTGTCATACCGGATAGTGCAGGTGGGGTGAAACGTACCACCCTCGAGCTCTCACCGGCTCCTGATCCTGCACCTATCCGTTCCCTTCTTGACCTCCGGATCAACTGTTGTACCTCTTCCTCATAATCAGACTCGCTATCATCATCTGTTCTCTTTCTTTTCCCATGTAGTCTTTCTCGAGTCACCATAATCCTTCTGGCCTCTGCCACTTCATCATCAGAATCTGAGCCAGCTACCGTTGTAGCTGCCCTAGTAACATTCACAGTCGAAGCACGTTCAACCTGGACCTGTACGTTCTCCTCTGGATCCACCCGATCCATATCAAAGAAGCCTTGACCACCAAATTCTGCATCAAGGTCCACCTTCTCCTCCGGTGACACAACAGGAGCAGCAGGTATAGCTTGAGGTGCTCCTGCCTGTTGTGGTGCCGGGTCTCTAAACTCGTCCCCTCGAGCAGGTACATACCCCGGGTTGATTAAGTACCCAAAGAGTGGAGTATGTCGAGGACGGAGCTCAGGTTTGCTCCTCGCACTGGAGGATCTACATTGGGCGAAGATCCGTTTGTTCACACTCTCTACATATCGGATCGGACGGCGCTGAGGAAGTGTTGGAGCAACATGATTCAAGATCATTTGAAGGAATCTTGGATACATGATGAATCGCTCACGCGCCATCGCTCTTCGTTGACGATCAATCTCATAAAAGACCATCTGACTAAAGCTGAATCGCTTGTTGTAAGTCAGAGCAGTCATCGCTGACCGCATGGTCTCGCCCATGCCATCAGTGCCCGCCTTTCTCCCTGACATGCAAACTATCATAACATGCATGAGAAAGCGCCACTGGTCAAGTAGAAAGCCTTTCCTCCTCTGTGTATCCCCCAAGGGACCAGAGTATCCCATCCTTAAAAACGCTCCATCACGGAAAGGAGCTACAAACTTGGTTGGGTCATCCCTTGTCTCGTTCCCAAATCGTAAGGCCGCCCGGATTTGTTCAGAAGAGAACTGAACAATCTGATTGTTGACTGTTGCGCGCATCACCAGGGGCTCGACTCTACAGTCGTATTCCACTGTCTGCTAGAAATCCTCAATATTGGGCAAGGATGTTGGCAGAGTTGTTGTAATAGCGTGGAATATCCTCGAGCGTAAAAGAAATGTGATGATTTCGCGGAAATCATCAACTCCGCTCGCCTCCGGGTCTAATGTTATGTATATGTTGTGACCCGGGAAGAACTGTCTCTGGTGATCACCTCCGTCATCACCGCCTGCACCACCTGCTCCAGCAACAGCAGCCATATCTGCAACAAACAGGTTAAGTTAGATAAACTTCAAAGCAAATCACAAGTTCGCCTGTTACCATGAGCGAAGTTGTGATCAATTCTGTATAGGCGAAGTTAAAGGTGAGGCGAAGTTGAGAAACAACTTCGCTTCAACTTGAACTTCGTCTGAAAATAGTTAAGTAAAATGGTCCAGGCGAAGTTACTGATAACTTCGCCTAATCACAACATCGCCTCATAAACTGTTTCAAAATCAATAATCAGGCGAAGTTAAACCTCACGCGAAGTTACGGATAACTTCGCCTAAACTGTAACTTCGCCGAATTTGAATCGGCAACAGTTAGGGATTTTGAACGACGTGTAGATGATGATTTCGGAGATCGAGGACTTCGAAATACATGATTTATGAAGTTTTAGACGTTCAAGTAGTTTACTATCACGTAAAAACAAGTTTGAAATCGGGTGTTTAATGTTTCGAAAGACGAGGTCGATAATCGAGTCGAAACGACCGATGATAAACCTCAAAAACACTGATAATATGATAATCTAACCCTACACACCTTTAATTTGATCTGAATCGAGGTAAGGTTAAAACACAGAAGATCGATAAAAACTGATCGATAACTTCGCTTAAGTTTCAGAGGATAAGTTCGCTGATATTTTGAAATAATGAAACTGTTTGACCTTTAAATTCCTTTATATAGGGTCAAAGTTAGTACAGGCGAAGTTATCGATAACTTCGCCTATTCCAGGCGAAGTTATAAACAAGTTCGCCTGTATTTACAAAACAAACCCCTATACTTTTAACAATTTTCAATAAAGTTTTAAAAACATCCTTTAAAGCGTTAAATGATACGATCAAGACCAAGTAACCAGGTATAAAATCAAACAATTACAAAAGTAACAAAAATTTGAAAAATTAAAGTACACAGGATCAAATTTCAGTCTCGACAGGGAATACCATGTTTTATAAAAGATCCGAACAGGAATCATACCAATTTCGTGACTGTCACACAGATCCGTGTTCAGCTGTATTATGACATAAAGAAACAGGTTGTAAGCAGGTAATCTACTTAAAATGGTTTTCATTGTTTCTGTGATACGAGTTAGGTTCAATTAAGCTCAAAACTTAAGTGGGCAACAACTCAGAGATTATGATGCCTCCTATCTATTCTCAAGGCGTATTTGGCTTTCCCAAGTCACCCCGAATTGACCTTGACCCGTAGTGTCTGATTAAGTAGTAATTACTCTTCGATCTTAGTCTCGGCTTCCTGTTCATCTTCTTGTGTCTTGATTGATAATCATTATCATTATGAACTCTAGAATATATATATATATATATATATATATATATATATATATATTAATCTAACATGTATATACACAACTTCAAGTAGAAAATAACTGCAAGTCCCGAATCTGGATCACTGCAGCGTCTTGACACGCTATCTTTACGGGAATCAGAACACTAACGGGCTCGTGTATGACTGGGTAATCGCTTTTCTGCCTATCATTCGGAAAGATATGTATGAAGACATGCACAACTCTTAAGGAGTTTCCACATAAAATCGAGTAGATTTAGTTAGTATCACTTCTACTTTTACGCACCATAGAAAGCTACCATGACATACAATGACTGGTCTAAAGTCTTTTAAGCCTAATAACTTCACTAGTTAAGCACACACAATCAGTATATCTATCACTTTCCAAGGTTGGATCAATTTTCTGTTAAACATAGTAAAGGTACTTCTTACGAAGTAGTAGACATGAAAAATAATTTCATCTCCCGAAAAGAAAAAAATTTTAACTTCTATCGCCCCAACCAAATCAAAGTCTTCAGGTAAACACCTATCCCGGAGATCCAATGGATCAGCTGGACCGACCACATACTAGTATGTGTCCTTCTAACTAAGTATGATCGACTAATTTTCAACGAAAGAATGAAAACTCATCATAAACCGCCCCGGTCACTTTCAGTCATCTGGTTAATGGCTATCCTCATATTCTACAAGTAGAAATGAGGACCAAACATATCCTAAGACATGTCCTTCAAACTGAGGCAACCGACATAATTCTAAGCGATAGTGACGTTTTTTTTTTTTTTTTTTTTTTTCATAAACACAAACATATGACATGGTTACTCGGGATTGATCATCCTATTTAGCTCAACAAGGTTTTGAAATCTAGTTTTGTCAAACGCTTTCGTGAACAAGTCAGCGAAATTATCTAACGTGTCAACCTTTTCGAGCTCAATCAGCTTCTTCTCAGCACAATCCCGTATAAAATGATGACGTATGTCAATATGTTTAGTTTTACTGTGCTTCACGGGATTGTTAGTTACTGAGATAGCAGCAGTGTTATCAATGCAAATAGGAGTAAGTGAGAAATTCAGACCATAATCGCGCAACTGTTGTTGAATCCAAAGAACCTGGGTGCAGCAGTTGGATGCTGCCATGTATTCTGCTTCACAGGTTGAAATTGCGACCGAGGTCTGCTTCTTGCATTGCCACGACACTAGTCTGCCACCAAGAAACTGACATCCACCAGTTGTAGACTTCCGACTCTGATTGCACCCTCCATAATAAGAATCTGTGTAAGCGACTAGCTCCAAGTCTCCTCCTCTCGAGTACCACAACCCTAGCTTCGGCTTGCCTTTGAGATACCGCAGTATCCTCTTTGCACCCTTCAAATGAGATTCTTTTGGGTTTGCCTGAAAGCGTGCACAAAGACAAACAGCAAACATTATATCAGGCCTAGAAGCAGTTAAGTACATTAAAGAACCTATAATAGCCCGATATTGGGTTGGGTCCACGTCTGCATCGTTATCTGAATCAGCACCCAATTTGTGATTGACGCAGACCGGAGTATCATATGGAGTGCTGTCCTCCATCTTGAAGCGTTTGAGAACATCATGGACATACTTCGTCTGATGAATGAACATCCCGTCTTTCTTCTGATCAACCTGCAATCCTAAAAAGAAAGTTAGTTCACCCATAGCACTCATTTCAAATCTCTTCTTCATGACGGCCTCAAACTCCTGACACATGGCGACCTTTGATGCAGCAAAGATAATGTCGTCCACGTAGACTTGCACCAGTAGGAAGTTGCTACCCTTTCTCTTGAAGAACAATGTGCTATCAATTTTACCTCTTTCAAACTCATTCTCAAGCAAGTAATCTGATAAGGTTGAATACCAAGCACGAGGTGCCTGATGTAGTCCATACAGCGCTTTACTTAGCTTGTACACGTGATCGGGAAAGTCAGGGTCAGGAAAACCCGGAGGTTACTCAACATACACAACCTCATCGACTTTACCATTTAGAAACGCACTCTTCACATCCAACTGAAAGACCTTCATCTCCTTATGAGCAGCAAATGCCAAAAACAAACGAATGGCTTCCAATCTTGCTACAGGAGCAAACACCTCATTGTAATCAATCCCCTCTTGTTGATTAAAGCCTTTAACAACCAGCCTCGCCTTGTTCCTGATAACATTCCCTTTCTCATCTCTCTTACATTTGAAGACCCATTTCGTGCCTATCGCATGCACATTCCTTGGTTTTGCAACCAAGTTCCATACTTCCATTTTCTTAAACTGAGCTAACTCTTCTTGCATGGCTTCGACCCACGAGCTGTCCTTAAGAGCCATTTGATAATTCTTTGGTTCAATCTGGCTGATAAAGCAGGTGTACAAACACTCGTTGATTATGCCTGATTATTTAATGCTTGTGTAAACACAGGTGTGCTCATTCAAGCTCTGTCTTGTTTGTACACCGGCGGACAGATCACCTATCACGTTCTCCAAAGGATGATCTTTGTGAGTTCTCGTAGTCGGAACCGAGCTGACATTCAGATTATCTTCCAAGTTCGAAGATAGCTCATCAATGGGTGATTGATGTTGAGAGTGAAACGGATTGATGAATTCCTCTTCAGTAGAGGCAGCAGGGGTATTGATAGCATTTGACGAGGAAGGCTGACATTCATCATACTGTGGTCGTTGCACCAAAGTGTCTTCCTCATCGCATATCATCTTCGTAGCAATTCTTTCCTCAACATCTGCAAAATCCAGATAAGGTATGTTAAAAGATTTAAAAAGTCTATCATAGTCGAAAACCCCAGCGGGTCCCGAGCTTGGTTTTGGTGATTTGTAACTTGTGATATCAGTGTTACACACCACCTCAACCTTGCTGTTCGATGTATTAAAGACCCGTCTGTTGGGAGTCCCAACAACGTATCCGACTAAGATTCCTTCGTCGGCTACTTCACCAAATTTAGAATTGGTCTTTAATATCGAACATGGGGACCCGAATGGTTCAAGACCACTCAAGTTTGGCTTTCTCCCATGCATAAGCTCATAACAGGTTTTATTTAATCTTTTAACAGTTAACACTCTATTAAGGATATAACAGGCTGTTGCAACAGCTTCAGCCCAGAACACCACGGGAAGTTTCGAATCAGCCAGCATAGTTCTGGCTCCTTCAATTAAGGTTCTGTTCTTCCTCTCAGCCACTCCATTTTGTTGCGGTGTATACGGTGCGCTGTATTGGTGTTCTATCCCCTTCTGTAAGCAGAAGATCTCCATCTCGTAGTTCTTGAACTCAGTTCCATTGTCACTCCTGATGAATTTAACCCGTTTCCCCATGATATTCTCCACCTTGGTAATCAAATTCTTTACCATCTGCACTGTTTCATCCTTTGACTTCAGGAAATATACCCAGGAATATCGTGAGAAATCATCAGTGATCACCAAGCAGTAAGATGTTCCTCCTAGACTTCTTACATTCACGGGACCGAAGAGATCCATGTGAAGTAATTCTAGGGTACTGAAAATTGAATTGACCTTCTTGGTGAGATGGGATTTCTTGTGTTGCTTTCCCTTTTTGCATGATAAACATTTGTCTTCAAAGTTGAAATTCTTCAAGGGAACACCCAGCACAAGCCCATTTTTGACAAGGTAGTTCATTTTCCGAAGATGAATGTGCCCCATTCTCCTATGCCACAACTCGGACTCCGATTCAGTCGCTTTGGACAGAAGACACGATTCTTCTGTGGCCATCTCAGTCGATCTCATATCCATGATATACGTATTCTTCACTCTTGGAGCCTTCATAACAATCCAATCCTCTGGTATCTTAAAACCAGGATACAACTCAATCGCTTCATTCTTTGTAAAATGTACGGTGTAGTCTTTGTCACAAATCTGCGAAACACTCAGCAGATTGTGCTTCAGTTCTTCAACAAAGTTTACTTTCTCCAAAGTCATCTTTCCATTTGACACCGTCCCTATTCCTGTAATTCTTTCACCGCTCTCTCCTGCGAAACTCACCCTTCCTCCTTGAACAGGTTTCAAGTCGTGTAAAAATTTCTTGTTACCCGTCATGTGCCGGGAACAGCCATCCACAACCCATTGATTGTTGGCAGCCCTGTTCAACTGTTCCTGCACAATTAAAGCAGATGATTAAAATCTGGGGACCCAAGACCGATTGGTCTTGGGTCGATACATTCCGTACCTTGGCTGTCCAAAGTTAGTATCATAATAATTTCTGTGAGTCCTAACAGGATACCTTCTTGTGGATTGACTATGAGGCCAACCAAACCGTCTTGAATTAAATGAATTATTAGTTATGGTTTGGTTGTTAGCAGTGAAAAACTGAGATCCTTTTCTTTGAAAACCTGAATTAGACCAATTTCTGAATTTTGATGGGTTTTCAGTTTTAACATTATCGTTAGTTCTATTTTCAGTTCTCGAAGGCCTCACACCTCTGAATCTCTGCTTCAGAGGGCAATCAGCAACAAGATGTCCTTGTTGATTACATCTAAAACAACACCTGTTTTCAACTTTCTTATCAAAAGTTGTCTTAGATGTTGAGGCTGTATTACTGCCCGTTCGTCTCACATATGGTGGGACATACGGGTTTAGTGGAGACTTCTTTTCAGGTGTTTTATTTTTTTCTCCACTTTTTGGTAACACTTCCTCTTGTTTTGTCTCACACGACTCAGAGGACTTGTCTGAGTTAGATGAGACAGGACTCGGAGCAGAAATCTTAATACTTGCAACAGGCTTACTAAATTCTGGTTCTTTAATCGTTACTTTAACCGGAACTGTCTGACCATAGTCAACATCGACAGATTTCTGATTACTAGGGTCATAAGTGTAATTATGATTGAAAGGTGGTGGAACTTCATGATAACCAATTCCTCCCCTTTTTGGGGAACCTTGATCACTAACGAGGTGATCAAGTATATCGGAGGAATTTCTGAATTGTTCAAGTTTCCTGTTAAGTTCCACCACTTTTACCTGGTGATCAGCTATCTGTTTTTCCCTTTCAGCTATTAGTTTGGTTTTCTTTTCTAGAACTTCATAGCTAAGATCAATCACTTTAATTTTTTCAGCAAGATTTGCTTTAAGACTTTTAATATCTGTTTCACTAGCTTTAATTTTTACTTTGTAACTATTTTCTCTAGCTTTAGTGAAATGATGATCTTCTTTTAAAGTTTTATATTGCGCATCTAAACTAACAAACTGATCAGTTAGAGTTGTCAGTTGTTCAGACAGCTGTTCACACTTAGTACAAGGGAGTTCGGTACTTACCTCGGAGAGCTGTTCTGCTACATCTGCCATGTACGCTTCATTTTCGCCAGTTCCCTTCTCACTATCTGCATTTTCGATGTTTGCCAAGTTGGCCTGTTCAAATACTTCTTCAACATGTAGATTCCAGTTATACTCCTCGTTCTGTCTGGAAATCATGGCTCTATAGTCATTACCACTACCACTCTGCTGTGTAGATCTGTTTTGACTGCGTTCTACACGTTCATTTTTGCATTCTTTCGCAAAGTGGCCATTCTGCTGACAGTTGTAACAGCGTACCTTCGACTTATCAAACCCTGGCCTCTCTCCGACAAACTTCCTGCCAGTCTTCTTCATGAACCTCTTCACCCTTCTGACAATCATAGCCATCTGCCACTGCAGATCCATCACTGCAGGATCAACGATCTTACCCTGAATGTAGTTCTCATACGAAGTAATAAAAGATGCATAGAGAGCAAACTGCTGTTCAGCAGATTTGACACTCATGGGCATCTTCGAGTAGTTGTTGTTTGAAACACTTGGGGTAAAACTACTCTTAGTCGCTTGAGGTTGAGAAGCATTTGATCTTCCAGCTACAAAGCACACATCACCGTTCATGTTGAGAGATACATGTCCCTCATGTGTTGAGCTTGCGCCTGACTCTCCCTTAGAGTAATAAGCAGATGATTCAGTTTTCGAACTTGATCCAGAGTTAACCTTTGCACCATACATACCCGGATCTTGAACCTGATCGGTAGGTGTCTCCTTTCGTACCATATTCAGTTCAAACGTTCTTAGCTTGTTAACTGCTGTCTCCAGGTCATAGTCAGCAAAGTCTTTATCTTCTCTCATCAACACAGTATACATCTCCCATTTCGGTGGGAGAGCATCAAGAAGCTTTTCAACTATCTCATCTTCTTTGTAAGCAATTGAATAGTTGCTGAGTTCAGTCATCAGATGATAATATCTAGTGATGATATCATCAAGTGATTCATTTTTCAGATACTTGAAGACCGAGAATTGGGTTTTTAGAAGTTTAATTTTCGAGGCACGAATTCCCACATTGCCCTCAAACCGGTTCTCAAGTGCTTCACAAAGCTCTCTAGCAGTTTTATACTTTCGGAAGGTGTGAAGTATCTCTTGTGGAAGAGCCATTGTAATTGTTGCATGAGCTTTGCTTTCTGCCTCATACATTTTCTTCTCCTCTTCTTCAATCTCTTTGTATTTCTTGATCTGATCACGACCCTCATACTCAGCAGTAGGTGGAATGTAACCATCTTGTATGCACACCCACATCTTGGCATCTTGATACTTGACATATTGTTCAAAACGATCTTTCCACGCTACATAATCAGTTTTCTTAAGCATCTTAGGTGCTTTTGTAGCCGAACCCGCTTCTACTTCCATCTTTACTAGTTCAGTAATGTTTATCGAAGACATCTTTCTCAAAACTCAAAGAAATCCGAAAATCAAAAATTTTATTTTCAAACAGCTCTGTAGGCGAAGTTGTGAATAACTTCGCTTAAGACTTAACTTCGCGTGAATTTGTAACTTCGCTCACTTTCTTAAAATCGCCTGATTGGCGAACTTGAGAATAACTTCGCTTAAGTTGAGCGAACTTGGGAGGTAGGCGAAGTTGTGGGTAACTTCGCTTGAGGTAAGCGAACTTGAAGAGGTAGGCGAAGTTGTGGATAACTTCGCTTAACTTTATATCTTCGCCGAAACCCTACTAACAGTGACGGCAACTTCGCCTGATGAACACGAACTTTCTGCAGATTAGATTTCTGGGTTTTTCGAGGTTTGTGAAGGTGTTATGGGTTGTTTAAGATTGTAGGAGGAGAGTATAGCACAAAAGCTCAGAAAACTCGTCCCGCGAATAGTCGAACTGAACGATTTCTATACCCGCGTGATAATCCCGAACCACACAATCGAGCAAAAGCTCTGATACCAATTGTAGGTTCCCAGCCGGATCTACACGAGATATCGCGTACTACGTAGGTGCGGAATCCCTACGTAAGACGTTACGAGTATAGAAAACAATACGAGCTAACACACGATACGATAACCAAACACACGTTGTATTCCAACCGTAAACACGTGATACAATGATCACCGGATACAAAACTCTTTGACTCGAATACACAAACTGTTAATCTGTTAACTATCTAAGCCGTAACCTAGTTTATATAATCACGACAACTTCGCCTGGCATGTTCAGGCGAAGTTGTCACTAACTTCGCTTGTCTAACAAGTTCGCCTATATCAGCGAACTTGTTAGCAACTTCGCTTACATACAAACTCAAATCCAAACGACTCGATTACAGACACTAGACACTGAACTACTGACATCATGCACCAACACTATATCACAAGCTTTGTTAGCAGACGGAAATGATTGGTCACAACGGTTATTGTGTAATGACAATCAAGCAAATTTGGCTATGTTTGGGTTAACTAAAGACTGTCAAGATGCAAGTGAAAGTGAGCTGTCTTCTGATAATGATTCTGAATCTGATTCTGACAATTCATGTGACAAGTCTCCAACTGTATTTGCTTTCATGGATAAGATCAATGAGGTTAGTCATTCTATCTCTGCTACTTCATCTGTTAAAGTATCATGTGTTGACTGTGAATCTAACAAATCTAAGTTAGAAGCTTTGAAAAATCATAATGATAATCTAGTAAGAGAAATTTCTTGTCTGAAGGATACTTATCGACAAACTCTTGAATCTCAAGTGAGATCTCGAGAAAAGATTGAAGCATTGTCGACAAGTAACCACGATCTTAAGGCTGAGTTATCTGTGAAAATGACAATTAACAACCAAAAGTTTCAAGAAATTTTTAAACATAGATCAAAGATAACCGAGCTTGAGAATGAGGTTCTTGAGTTGAAGAACAAATTGGGTAAATTTAGAAATTCTTCTTTTCTGTTGAATGAAATTATTGAAGTGTCTGGAAAACAAAAGGATTCAAAGAAAGGCATCGTTTTTCTTGAAATTCCGCCACCCTTTCATAATGATTATAAAATTAATCCTTTTGCTAGAAAAGAAGAGGATTTGATTGAAAAAGAATCTGTGATTTCTGAGAAATCTAAACCGGTTAAAACAGAAACTGTTAAACCCCAAGTTGCTCCTCAAAAACCTCATGTTGAAAGCAACAAAGTATTTGTTGAGAATGTTGACAAAATGATTATCGAAGACGTGTTTGAACCTGAGGTAATACATAAGAATAAGAAAATCCCAAGTTCTAATCATATTCTTTGTGAGCCTCAAGAATTTGAGGAAGCTGTGTATGGTTCATTCAAGTCTCAAGTGAAAAAGGAAGAAACTGTGAAAACTAAACCAGTGAAGGCAAAGAAGTCAGATAAACCAAAGATTTTTGATGAGGACTTGATGCGTTTCATTAATCCTCCTAGTTCTAAGCCATCACCTGCTAGGGTATTTAAGTTAAAAGGAATGAATACTATGTTCACTGAAAAAGATATCCCGATTAGTATCATTAAACCAGAACTAATTGAGAGTGTCTTTTACAATGAAACTGACAAGTTGAAAGATTTGGAACATCAATATGTTTGTGCCAAGACATCAAAGTCTTCAGACCCAGTACTTAAAGCAAAACATTTGTTAAAACAAGCTAAAAAGGTTCAGTTTGTCAAATCAACTGGAACAGATACATTGAAAAGTTTTTCCAATTGCTCTATCCTTGACTTTTACATGAAAAAGAAGTCTGTCAATTCTGATGGTTTGGCCAAACGATTCACTGAAAATGTAAGTTATCAACCTTTAGTTGCCTATGTTTTTGCTAAACATCAACATGGTCATGTTGACATGCGAAGTTGCTTCTTATGCGGTCAACAAGGTCATGTAGTGAGAAACTGTGGTCAACAAAGATCTTAAAATCTCCATCCTTTTATCAAGGATCATTCAAAACCGGTTCCTGTGATAAAGGAGATCTTAAAACGACCAATGTCGTGTGAGGATGATACACATATCATGTTTTCTAACGTGAATCCTCGTAAGGTAATTCACGTGCATGAAACTCATGGTCAGGTGAAACCAAAATTCGTTCCAATTGAGCCTATATGTAGGAACACGAATTCAAATGTTGTTCAAGCTGCTTATCTGAGACGAAAATCTAGAAAGTCGGTAACATATTCTCAAGTTGTTGAACACAGTTGAAGTCTGTTCAAGTTAATGATCAAAGAGAAAACCAAAAGGTGCCCAAGACTGAGGCTGGGACTGCCTTTTTGAACTAATTATCTTTACTTTGTGTGTAGGGTTCATCCAAGACTATGTATGGTGAATACTGGATAATGGATAGTGGATGTTCTCGTCATATCACTGGAAATCTAGACCTATTAACCAACGTGAGAAATATTGAAGGGGGTTATGTAGCGTTTGCTGGGAATTCTGGGGGAATGATCACACAATAGGGTGATGTTTCAAATGGCCACATTACGTTTGAAAAGGTCAATTACTGTGACAAGGTGGACCATAACTTATTGAGTGTGTCGCAAATTTGCGATAAACAGTACATTACGATATTTACTGACAAAGAGTGTCATATCTTGAAACCGGGTTATGTGATTACCGAGGACATGGTTGTCATGCGATCACCACGATCGAATGATATTTCTGTCTTAAATATGAATTCTAAAGTATCAACGTCTATCGAAACATGTTTTGTCTCCAAAGCAACCGAGAAGGACTCTATTCTATGGCATCGTAGAATGGGTCACATCCATGTTCGAAAGATGAATTATTTAATGGCTAATGACTTAGTTGAAGGTGTCTCGTTGAAGAACTTTAAGTTATCTGATCACTGCATTGCATTAAAAAAGGGCAAGCAGAAGAAGAAGTCACATCCTTCTAAGTTATTAAATTCCATTGATACTCCTCTTGAACGACTTCATATGGATTTGTTTGGTCTTGTGAATCGGGCGAGTATTTCGGGGTAGTGGTATTTTCTTGTTGTCACTGATGATTATTCAAGATACTCATGGGTGTTATTTACGAGTTTGAAAGATCAAACACCGGTTTTGGTACAAAACCTTATCACTAAGATCGAATCACTATACAAACAAAAGGTGAGGAGAATCCGAAGTGATAATGGTACTGAATTCAAAAACACTGTATTAGATTTCTTTTGTATTCAAAAAGGAATTCATCGAGAATACAGTGCACCTTATGTACCTCAACAAAACGGTGTTGCTGAACGAAAGAATAGAACTTTGATTGAAGCTGCAAGAACTATGCTTGCTGATTCTATGCTTCACGTCCAATTTTGGAATGAGGCAGTGAATACAGCTTGCTATACGCTTAATCAGGTTTTAACAGAAAAACGACTCAAGAAGACGAGTAACGAGCTTTTGAACAATCGAAAACCTAACTTAAAGTACCTGGAACCTTTTGGGTGTCCGTGTACAATGTAGAAGAAGGATGCGGGTAAATTTGAAGAAAAAGCTATCGAATGGTATTTCTTGGGATATGCATCTCCAAAGAAAAGGGTATTTAACTTCACGTATGGTTGTGTTGAGGAATGGTACCATGTGGACTGTCAAAAGTACACAACTCCTCCTCAAGGGAAAGGTCCTGACTGGATGTTTGACTATGATAGTTTATTTAATTCATTTACTCTTTCAACTGAACACATCGAT
Source organism: Bidens hawaiensis (assembly GCF_021521415.1). NCBI lineage: Eukaryota > Viridiplantae > Streptophyta > Magnoliopsida > Asterales > Asteraceae > Bidens > Bidens hawaiensis. The sequence continues at coordinate 138,704 of NW_027496738.1, forward strand.
GAGGATCTGGTTCGAGCATACTTTGAAGATCAATTGGCCATTCTAAGATTTTCAAGTTCTAATGATGTTGAAGCTCGACCTGATGCTCCAACTGAAGAATCACATGATCAAGCTGAAGATCAAGTTATTGCACTTGACAGTGATGTGTCATCTCCCGAGCTTGGTGAATATTACACTAACTTATTTGATAATTTTGTTTTTCCTGAGAATCCTACTCTTCGGATTCATGGTTATCATCCACAGGAAAACATCATTGGTGAACTTGATGTGGGAGTACAAACACGTCATAAAGTTGCTTCGTCAAGTGAGAATAATGTATTGTGTGCCTATGCTGACTTACACTCCTCTGGAATTGTAAATGTTGCTAAATTTACTTGCTTTCTATCTCAAGTTGAGCCAACAACGCCTCGTATGGCTCTTCAAGATCCTTCTTGGGTAGAAGCTATGCAAGAAGAATTACAACAATTTGCACCTTTGGGTGTTTGGGACTTAATCGACAAACCTGCTAGAGTCAAGAAAGCTATTCCGACTAAGTGGGTATTTAAGTGTAAGAAAGACGATCGAGGGGTGATTGTCAGAAACAAAGCACGTTTAGTGGTGCAAGGTTTTCCTCAGCAAGAGGGTATTGATTACACATAAGTATATGCTCCAGTTGCGAGATTAGAATCGATTCGAATCTTCCTGGCATATGCTGCTTATAAGAATATCAAGGTCTATCAAATGGATGCTAAAAGTGCTTTTCTTAATGGTAAACTACAAGAGGAAGTGTTTGTTTTACAGCCTCCTGGTTTTGAAGATCCTGATTATCCGGACCGAGTTTACCGATTAAACAAGGCCTTGTATGGTCTACATCAAGCCCCGAGAGCTTGGTATGGCACGCTCGCCGACCATCTGACTGATAACAGCTTCAAACGAGGGACTGTTGACTGCACTTTATTTCATAAAATTGTTGGTGACGATCTTCTCCTAGTTCAGATCTATGTTGACGACATTATTTTTGGATCTACAAACGATACGTTGTGTAAGAAGTTCGAGAAGTCCATGCAAACAAAGTTCGAGATGAGCTCGATGGGAGAGATGAATTTCTTCTTAGGGTTGCAAGTTCACCAGTCTGCTAACGGAATCTTTATTCACCGGACAAAGTATGTGAACGATGTCTTGAGTCGATTCAAGATATCTGCCGGAAAAATACCTTCTACTCCTCTTCCCGTGGGTCACAATTTATCACCGGATGAATTGGAGGATATCGTTGATCCTACCCTCTATCGTGATATGATCGGTTCTTTAATGTATCTAACGGCTTCTCGCCCCGACATTATGTTTGGTGTTTGTCTTTGTGCTAGGTTTCAAGCAAGTCCATGAGTGACTCACCTAGCTGCGGTTAAGATAATACTTCAGTATTTGAGGGGAAATCCAGACATCGGATTGTGGTACCCCAAGGATGATACTTTTGATCTTACTGCTTATTCAGACTCGGACTATGGAGGTTGCAAGATCAACTTCAAATCAAAAACTACAGGATGTCAATTTTTAGGAAACCGGCTTGTTTTCTGGCAGTGTAAGAAGCAGACAACGGTCTCCACTTCCACCGCCGAAGCTGAGTATGTTGCAGCCTCGAGTTGCTGTTCCCAGGTTTCGTGGATACAACAACATCTTCGCGACTACGGTTTGAAGTTTCTTACTACTCCTATTTTGATTGATAATTCTACTGCAATTTCTATCACAAAGAATCCTGTACAACATTCAAAAACAAAACATATCGAAATTCGATATCATTTTATACAGGATTGCTTTGAGAAGAAGTTGATTGACCTTGAGAAAGTACACACTGACTTTCAGAAAGCCGATGTATTTACCAAAACTTTTTGATAAAACACGATTTCAATTTTTGCTTGGTTTAAATGGATTGAATACCCTCGCTGATATCCTTAAACAAGGATGATTATCTTTATTTTCTGTCAGTTTCTTTTAATTTTTCTTGGTTTTTTTAGGGGGTGAAAATGAAAAATACAAAAATATTGTGATGTTCGTTTGTATAGATAAAATTTAAAAACATTGAAAATTTTAAAAGATAAAAAATAGTGTGCTTTCATGTCTTTAGTGTTCATGTTATTTATTTTAATATTTGAAAAATCCAAAAACATCTAAAAATTTGAAAAATCCAAAAAGATTGTGTTTTTTAGTTTGTACAGAAAAATCTGAAAATTCAAAAAGATTGTGAAGTTTGTTCTTGTTTATAACAAAATTGAAAAAAAAAACGACTAAAAGATTGTGTTTTTTAATGTATGTATAGAGAAAAACCAAAAAGATTTTTGCATGCGTTTGCTGAAAATTTTGTCAATTATCTACATTTGAAGGGCATGTACGTGTATATGTTTGGTCCTGACATTTACTTGTAAATGATCGGGTTAGCCATTCACCTGATAATGGAAAATAGTTGGGGCGTTTGTTATGCGTTTTTAGATTATTTTCTTGCTGAAAATTATGTCGGTTATTTAAGTTTGTGAAGCATGCTTGCATGTCTTGGTCCTATTATTCACTTGTTGAATTGATAGAACAACCATTTATTTATAGACTTAAGTTAACTGGGGCGATTAAGTTTATCTTTATTTTGTTTTATGCTCTTCAAAATTATTGAGTTTTTGAAGCAAAAAGAGAAAATGATAGTACATTGACTATCTTGACTCCAAATCCAGCAAGAAGTAAGCTTAAAAGACCGTGTGCTTAATTGCATTGGTGCATTGATAGGTCTTAAAACAAACAAGTAGATTAATGTATGTGATATAAACATAAAGAAACACCAAATTGAAAGGGGTGTTAGTCTCTAGAAAAAGTCTCGGTGAGGATGGTAGAAATGTAATAACCTGTCATACTCAAGCCTTATATTTGTTTGATCAACCAAAAATAAAATAAAGCAAATAACAAGCTTTGAGGTTCTGGACACTGTGAGTCTTTATGCGGCTTAATCATCTGGGTATTCATATGCAAGAATATTTCATTCGCTTTTAGAGCAAACCCAAAGTCATTAAACTTGATCACTGCTGTACTTCGTACAAATTTCTAAATTAATGACTTGATCAAAATCCGCTGTTAGTCATACATTGTTCCTCCCTTGCGCTGTCTTAATACCATTAAGAAACGGACCCAGGGGATACAATGTATGTAAGCCGACATATGGACTCGTGCATATTCACTCGTAGTAACAGAAAATCAATGCATTGCTCATAAAATTCTATAAAAACAAATTTTGCTCAAAAATATAATGGTTTAAGTCAAGTTGGGGTGATATGGCAAAAATCAAATTAAGCTTGAACCAAGATTAGAGGCTGATAGTTTCTGATATTCTGTGCTCTAATTGAACCAATTAATCATATCACAAAAAAACACTTAAATGTTTGTAATTAGATTTAAGTGGACAACAATACCAATGACCGACTTAACGCCAGTCATAATATCGCTGAAATATAAAACTGTGATTGAAGGGCAATTTGGTCAATATGATTCTCTGCTCAAACTCAACCAAAATATCAAAAATATGTACTGATTTTGAAAAACATATAAAACACAAAAAGATTTTATATTTCTTGTTTCGGATTCTTTTCATGAAAATACATTCTTTATATATTACAAATTACCAAAAATATTTTTCATTTCGTTTTTTACATATTATTTAAATGATTTATTTATCGTTTTTTTTTAAATGAAACGAATTTTTAAGTTATTCGATTATCGAGAGAAAAGTTCTTGGTGATTCTTTTAAGTTAATTCATTTGTTTATTAATTGGATAATATTTAATAAATTCATTATTTAATTCATTTAATTCTTATTTATTCATTTAAAATTAAATAATGTTCAATTCGTTAATAATGGATAACGAATTAGGATTTTGTTTTAACGAACTACTTTCTAATTCACTTCCGCACTCTGTAACGAAATGCATCCAATTCGTTATGCATATTTAACGAATCAAGACACAATTTGAATTTAATTCGTTATGCCACGTATTAAAATAAGGTTAACGAATCAGCTGATTCGTTATTTAAATCACTAACGAATCTGTTTGATTCGTACATAGGGTAGCGTGTAAGGACTGTGTATGAAGGACATGTGTGAAACGATTCATCCTTCACTGTTCTTTCACCTTCCTTATAACTAAAGACACCCTATTCAAATTTTTTCTGATTTTCTCGACCTTCGAAATTTGAACTTTTGAGTATATCACTGTGTTCGTAAGGTATAGATTATCACTTCTTTGTGATTTTCGTCAAAAATGACACTGTGTTGATAGGCTAATTTTGCAGTTTTGTTATAAGGTTTTACGAGTTTTTAAAACTCTGCTTAATCGACATCATACTGTGTTATTATAGTTTATTCTGGTTTCATTATGGTCGGAATGTGATTCCGAGCCTCTTGGTGGACTCTAATCAGTGTTTGATTGTTTGTTGGGTCAATTTATTGTTTTGTGGTTTTAGGTGTTTATGTTCGGTTAAAACCCTTAATAATCTAACTTATATCATACTGTTACTCTAAATTAACACCATTTGCTGTGTTTCATGATTCCGAGATCGTTACGAATGTCGTTTTTGTGATTCAACGATAATTATGGAATACTCGAACCTGGATTCAGCATGTTGACTCTCCGTGTTCTTGTGTAATTTTGACTTTGACCAGGATTGTCAAAGATTAAGCCATTATTGGCCATTCGTTAACTTTAGCGAATTGGAACTTTTTAGTGTCCAATTCGTTAAAGACTCACACGAACTGGATTAGCGAACCATTTATTTAACGAATCAGATGTGGATTTGTCAAATCATAACGAACTAGAAGTTTAGTTCGTTCCTTTTAATAGTAATTCGCTAAGCCTATTTCGTTAATTTATTTACTTGATAGAAAATCAGTCGATTCGTTATACTTGTGTAACGAATCAGACTATGATTAACGAATGACATTTTAAACTTAAATACTTTTAATGTAAATTATTTTAACCAAGATTTGTAAAATAGAAACCTTCCAAGATCTAGCCACTAATACGATACATCAATAAGAAATTGATACATTAAATATAGACTTTACTTATAAATGCTAAATGTATATTACATCTTCTCATTACTTATAACTGTTTATATTTATTTAGTGAAATGGCCGATCAAATGGATCAAGATCCACCCGTTGCTCCTCAAGAACAAGAACAACCCCAAGCTCAAGAACAACCTTAGGAACAAGAAGACGTCACATTTCTATCCTTTGACAAGAAGCACAACATCTGTGCTTATGTTGATTCAGACGTTGCTGATAAAGCTCTGTTTGGAGCTATGTTAGCATTTCTACGTCGTTCGGTGACACATTATGCTATAACTGCCAGACCTAAGGTTTATCTGAGTATTATTAGGCAGTTCTGGAATACTGCTGAGTTCGTTAACACCGAGAATCACATTCGAGCAAAAATCAATCAAACTCCTATAACTGTGGATGTTGATGTGGTTAGAAGGGTGTTTCGGTTTGGGGACAATGATGATAACCCGAGTGAGTTTGATAAAAGGTTAATCAAGGGTTTATTCTCACGGGTATTTTATGGTAGAAATATTGAAGATTCTATGTTTAACAAGAACGGACTGTGCCCACCTTACAAGTACTTTTTACACGTACTGATTCATTGCATGGGTGGTCGTAAAGGTGGATTTGATGAGTGTCGTATAAGTTTGCAATCGGAATTTGTGGCTCTTATTCTCAATAAACCTTTCAACTACTCAGAAATGGTTTTCGATCATCTGAAAGAACAAGTTCAGCAGACCGATCAGAAGAAGAAGTTCTTGATGTATCCCCGATTTCTACAGTTGATAATTCAAGACCTTATCCCAAACTTGGTCATTGATCGAACGTTAGTGGACAATGTCCTTGATCTAGAACACATGAAGGCTGACACGGTGCGTAGAATGACGATTTATCCTAAGGAGAGGCCACGGGACAAACGGATGATTGGTCATATCATTAACCCTGATTATGTATGTCCTCCCGAGGATCGCTGGATCCATGATGACTCGGATTCCGAGCAGGAGGGAGGAGAAGGTGGGAACGATGGTGGTAATGATGGAGGTGATGGTGGTAATGGAGGAGATGGAGATTGTGGAAATGGTGGTAATGGTGATGCAGCTCTCCGAGAACAACAAGCTGCTGTCGAAGCTGCGTTAGCTGCTACCATTGCAGCTCAACGTGAACAGAAACGTAAGGGTAAAGCACCAGCTTCTAAAGGCTCAGCAAAAAGACGTGTATCAGCTGGAGCTGGAGTATCTTTTGGTGTGCAACCATCTCGTCCTGCAATTCCTCAACGCCCGGCAGTGCAAATTACTACTAGCACTCCGGAGATGACTTTGACGAAGACGATGGTACCTCACGAGCAGTTGGGTATGATTCCACAATCGGCCTTAACTGAAATACCATTTCCGTCTGCTACACTTTCTACTGTTCCTCCAACACCGTCTATGAGGCCTCCTCCACCTAGTGATGTCTCATTTATGAGAATTACAAGGCCTCAGGGACCAATTCAGCCTATTCATCCATCGTTGTATGCTATGCCACCAAACCGTCAGACAGACATGCTTTTGAATCTTCTTCATTTGTATGAAAACCAAATGTCTGCTGATCGTATGAATCAAGAACGCTTGATGGAGAACCAGAAGAAGCTAATCAGTTATGTTTCTTTCTGTCAAAAGGAAACAAAAGCCCTACGTGAGATTGTTGAGTCTCAGGGGGGTGAAGCTTAAAGAACAAGAGGATCTGATCTTGCAATTGACTTGCAAAGATGATTCTTTAAAAAAGATCAAGAATGATGAGGAAGATCCTGATGAGTCTGGTGCTGGCGGTGAGCCTAAAAAAACTCAAGACCCAGTTTCTGGTGCGGGCACGGGTTCTGTTGATGAATCGAACAAGCAGGTTATTGTTTATCATGATTATACGGCTGCCAAGCCAATTGAAATGATCGAGGCCAATACGGTTATTTTTATTGATGGTGAGGGGATGGTTAGTAGCATGGTGAATGCCGATGAGATAGATGTGGGGCAGTTTGTTGATAAGTCGCTGACACGAGAGCAGATTGCGATCTTGCTTGGTCTGAATGAAGAGGAGATGACTGTGTTAGAGACTGAGCCTGATGCTAAAGTAATTAATGATGATGAGATCTTAAATGATCCTACTGTGGAGATGAGGACGGATTTTATTTATGAGAATGAGGAAATTGAGGTGGAAGATGTGACTGCTGAGGATTACCTTGATCTGTTTCAACACACCAATGTTGATCAGGGTGATCCTGTATATAATGAGAAAATTGTAAAAGAAGTAGAAGATCATCTTGAGAAGACATCCAAAGGGAAGAAAATCGTTGATACTAGATTTGACTCACTTGAAAATCCAACTAATGAAGACATTGCCAGATGGTTCAGTCACAAGAAAGTTGGTAAGATTATCAAGGCGTATCGGTATGTCGATCAAGAATGGAAAGATGAAGCTGCAGCTTGGGTCAAAGCAAACCAAGTGACTTCTTTCAAGACTGTATCCAAGGTTCATGGTGATATTGTCTCTTGGCTATATGACTCTGATCTTAAGGTATGTATCGTGAAATGGGAGAAGGGAATCCAATACTACGAGAAGATAATGGACATTCTTACCCTACCGCGTTGGGATGTTCATACCCTCGCGTGTCGTCCGTTTATCAATCGTGGTGGCGACCGGACAGCTGAGTGGTTTCATCAACACTTGTTGTTCAAGGTCAATCATGGTTTCAAATTTTTCAAGCCCCAGGTCCCCACACGTAAACGTATTCATGAAATTGATCCAAGGACGGGCTGCAAGAAGCTTGTTCTTAAGGTAAATCCGCCAAGGACGATGAAACGTGTGCCGGTGAAGACTATGCACCAACATATGCATCTATCGTTTGACCGCTGGTACTACGAAAATCGTACTACCGAGGTTGTCATTGTGTTGGTAAAGGTTTGAAGACTGAACTTATTAAGATTATCAACCCGATGTGGTTGGTTAATTTAAGCGAGACTGATAATGACGTGCTGCACAAGAACAAGATTTTGATTGAACGCAATGAACACTATGACCTGGCTATGCAATTCCAACGCGTTGTGCGTGTTTGTTATGAAAACGGAATTCATAGTTGCAGAGACTGGCAGTCCAAGCGCTTCAAGTAATTTAAAGACAAAGAGCTCAAGACGAGGGGGTGTCTGTTAGTGCACGGTTTTGCGTCTCGAGTCTTTGTATTTATCTTTAACGTATTTGTCGTTTTGATTAAAGTAATAAAATATTAAAGTATTAAGTTAGTTCGTTAAATGTAATGTCTAGTTCGCTAAGGATGTTTAGCGAACTAAGACTTAAGTTAGTTTCCTCCTGATTCTTTAAGGATGTTTAACGAATCATGAGATGATTCGTTAAGTTATTTATCTGATTATGTATGTAACGAAGTAGTGTCTAGTTCGCTAGGGAATGTTAGTGAACTAGACCTATCTTCTATTTATAGTGAACTCTGTTCACAAGTTATTTAAGTTTTGGAGAGTTAATTAACGAAACCCTGTCCGAATCTCTCTCGATCTTCATCTTAATATTATATATACACATACATACAATTAACACATATACATATAACGTATTATATACAATCAAGAGTAATCATGAACTAGATCCGTGTTAGGTTAATCATATCTCAGATCTGAGATCTGTGTTAGTTTTAACGAGTTCAAACACTTTCATGTGTTCTCGATATATTAATTTGTGCAACTGAAGACGAGAAGGATATGATTGAGACAACAACCGAAGCGTTTGAACTAAAAGACTCCGCGCATCCGTCTCGGCATGAGCCGCCAAGCCGACAAGTCGACAAGCAACGATCTGCGATGGGAAGACGGGAGAGTTGTTTATATGGAGTTGTTTAAAGAGTTCTAAAAACTTCCCGTACTGAGCTTCCAATCGTTCCTGCTTCAGTCTTCCAGGGTATGGAATAGGTGGAACATAAGTTCGGAATGGTTCTTGGGTTGTACGGTTCCCGTCGGGGCCAGTCTTTCCTGCGTTTCATCAAGAGGCTCCTTTTTCGTAATTGGTTCTGAAGTTGGTGAGGTAACAGTATTTGTACCGCTTCTGAGTGTAACAGCGTTAGCTGTTGCATTCGGGTTGGTGATTGTGTTGCTTGGAAGGGTGCTTGGTGGTCTTTCGGATAATTGTCGGGCAATTTTTCCGATTTGAGTTTCTAGATTCTGTAGTGATACTTGTTGACTTTTGATATCGGCTTCATGTTTTAACAACACTCCGCTGATATCAACAGCTCTTGAGTCGGCCTTCTTTTCTGCTTAATTTGTTTTCGTCATTAGTTGGATTAGCATTTATTCGATCTTTGATTAGCTCGGGTTTTGATGGCTACTAGAACTTTGATCTTGAAATTGAGGTTTAGGCTGGAAGGATTGATTCATCGGTCTTTTTTCAAATCCTGGTAAGGGTTGAGTGTTACCTCCTTCTTTCCAGCTGAAATTCGGGTGGTTTCTCCATCCTGGATTGTAGTTGTTGCTGAAAGCGTTGTTCTTTCGAGCGATGAAATCGACTTCTTCCATGGCCATGATGACTTGTTTACAGTCACTCGTCTTATGATTTCATCAACAAGTGTCACAGATGAGTCTGGTTTTTGATAGCTCGGCTTGAAGTTGTTCGAATTTTTGAGAAAGGGCTTCAAGCTGTGTTGTAACAAGAGTATTGGAGTCGACGTGATGTATTCCTTTATGGGTACGTGTATATTTTTGTGGGTTGTAAGCGAAACTCTTCTTTGCAGCTTTCTCCAGGATTTCAAATGCTTCGTTAGGTGATTTGGATCCCAGGTCTCCACCAGCGATTTGGTCGATGGCCTGTTTGTTTTGACTGGATTGTGCGTCAAAGAAAGTTTGTACTTGCAACCATACGCTCAGTCCATGATGTGGGCATCTTCTCAGAAGACTTTTGTATCTTTCCCATGCTGCGTGTAGCGATTCATCATCATCGGTCCGGAATCCGGTAATGCTGGCTCGGTATTTGGCAGTTTTATCAGGCGGAAAATATTTGAGGAGAAACTGTTCAACCATCTGGTCCCAAGTGGTGATGTAACCAGAGGAAAGTGATTCTATCCATTCTAGGGCTTTAAGCCTTAGAGATAAAGGAAAGAGTTTGAGTTTGATCTGATCTTCTGAAAAGTTTTAAATTTTAAAGGTTCCACAGATTCGCAAGAAACGAGATATATGAGAAATAGGGTCTTCGTCGAGGAGACCGTGAAATTGAACTAAATTTTTCACCATGTGAATGGTGCTTGATTTGATTTCGAAATGTTCGGTGATATCGGGTGGAGCCACTCCATTGTCGTAGCCTTCGAGAGTTGGCTTGGCGTATTGGCTCATGTTCGGCTTATTGTTCTGGGCCGCCATCATTTCTTCTGTTTGATTTTCTCCTGATGTGGTGGCGTCTACTGATTCGTCTTTGATTGCTTCGGCTGTTTCTGCTGTCCGTTTTCGTGCTCGTCGACGAAAGATTCGTTCCGGTTCAGAAATTGGAGAAACAAGCTCGGGCTCAAAAGTAGAGGACATACATGGGATTAAATCAAAATGAAAACTAAAGTAAAAGTTATTAGCTAAAGTTAGTCTAAATTAAACTACGAGTTAGGCTAAGCTACTTTAAACTAAACTAAGGTCTAAATTAATTAAGCTAGAGTAAACTAAGTTAAAAAGTAGGCTAGCCGTAAAATTATATAGTTTAATAGTTATTGGAAAAAAATGAAATAAAATAAAAGTTAAGAAAAATTTGTACAATTATAGACAATGATTAAATTAAAACTTGGATCGTTCTTAGAAAGGTACCGTGTCCCCGGCAACGACGCAAAAACTTGATAGCGTGCGTGTGTGTGGTAGTAAAATTATAACGGATGGAATGGGATGGATTGATTTTGCACAAGATTGTGTTTTAAATTTATAAAAGTGATTTCTACAAATACTAAACACACACAAAATAGGCAAGTGTACCTATCGTATATGTAGAATAGTATTGGTAAGAACCAAGTATCGATCCGTGGACACAAATGTTTCTAATGATAAATCGTTGTTTTACTTTAATCGGAGGTTTTAATCATTTTGGGGTTAATTTTTGAACTTTTAATAAAATATAAATACTTATATATAATATAGGTGACCAAGACAAGAGATTCTAAATGACTATTTCAATTATGTGAAGGTTACCATCTAAGATCAAGAATCCACTCCATTTTAGCATTGATAATTAATATTCAAACATGTGGTAAACTTTCCATAGCAATATATGATAGATAGCTCCTTAAACCTTAAGTGCGCATCTTTGGCACTAAGGAGGTAACATGCGTATTTTAAAGTCCACCCTTTCCTAATGTCATGTCACCTCAATAATGTCAATTTAAGTTGGCAAGTAGTTTCGTAAAGTAGAAAGATTAGGATTGACTTCGATTTCTCAATTACCAATTCTAACAACTTCGCGTGGTTGTAGTTAACTCACAAAACCTCCCCTTGGTTGATTTAAGTAGGTTATACTTCCACATTCCATGAACATATGATTTCTTTAACTAGCATGATATCCTAAGAAAAACCATTTTCGGATTACCAAGACTTAGAGAAATACATCATAACTTATATCTCATCATTTCTAAGTACAATATAAGGATCCATGTTTCGATAATGTATCAAAGAATTTCTATCTTTCAAGAACATGAATAGATGATGAGCGATTGCCAATAGAATTGACAACCACCAACTTTGAATTAGTGATTTAAGATGGTGAAACATTTCTCATCAAAAGATAATTGTAAGATAACCATGTACTTTACTAGACTACACCACATGTTTTAAATAATCATCAAGTAAAACAAAGCTTCTTTATAGATTTTAGATGGTAAAAGGAGTTTAGCTTATAATGAGCATGATGATAAACATTAAGATGAATGATGATAACAAATACATGATTAAACTTGGAACAATCTAACCAAATGTAGATGAATCGTCCTTCTTAATGATGATGATGATGGATGATGATGATGGTTGATGGTGATGACCTCCAAGCCTTCAAACTCTTCACTAAATCTTCTATGTGAGTGTTAGTGTGTGTTTTTATAAGAGAAAATCGAATAGAACTCTTTTCAAGGCACACCTCTCAAATGAAACAAGAGACTCTATTTATAGGCTGTCTGGAGGTAGAATCACGGCCCCGTGCTTTATTAAGCATGACCTCATGTCTACGTGTCCCAGGTGCTGTTGTCAGATCACACATGATGACTCACCACGGCCCCGTGCTTCCTGAGGCACGGCCCCATGCTTTTTAGTGACATGTGCTAATTCTTTTTTGTCGTTTCTAAAATGTGACACGGCCCCGTACTTCCTGAGGCAAGGCCCCGTGCTTTTTAGTGACATGTACTAATTCTTTTTGTCATTTCTGAAAGGTGACCACGGCCCCGTGTTCAATGAAGCACGGCCCCGTGTCTAGTTGTCCACTATTTTGTCTTTTCTTGTAGATTTTGTATTTTCTGATAGGTAAGCACGGCCCCGTGCTTCCAGAAGCACAACCCCATGCTTTCAGAAGCACAGCCTCATGCTTTCTGAAGCACAGCCCCATGTTTTGCTGTTTTCTTGGGTTTTCTTTGGTTTTTCTTCGGATTTTCATTCGTTTCTTCGTTTAAGGCTTGGATTCACCTGAAAATACATTTTAATATGATAAGTAGTTATTTTAACTATATTATACGATAGAAGTTGCAGTTTTTAGAGATTATTTAATGCTAAAAAGATGTATATTTTTATATACATCAGTTATTAAAGTGGCAAAGTGGCATAACGTTATTCGTTATTAAAGTGGCTAAGCTGTAGTGGTAAATAAGAGGTTAAGTGGTAAGGCGAACAGGTCACACAGTGGACTATGTGTCTTCGGATACATATATAAATGCATGTAGTGGTTGTATGGTGAGTTACTTGATTAACTAGAACTCACTCAGCGTAGCTGACTTTTAGTATGCACGCAGGTGATTTGACCAAAGAGTTAGCATGAGGATGGCACATGGCATGGATTGAAAGACTGACATTTGAAGATGGGAGAAATGATGTTTTAAATATAATGTTTTGTGTTATGGTATCAAAGAAAAGATTTAACGTTTTGTAACGAACGCTTTAAGTTAACATTTTCGTGAAAGTTTTAATTAACTCTGATTGGTATGAATTGTGTTTATGAGTAAATCCGACGCTAAAGTAGGGCTACCGTGTTTGGGGTCTTACAAGTTGCTATCAGAGCAAAGTTCGAGAGATTTAAGCATCCTACATGCTTAGACTCGAACATAGAATGAGATTTTAGTAAGAAAAGAAAGAAGATGCCAGTTCAAGATAGCCATGTGTCACTCAAGCAAGCTCAATAATAGTAAAGTATGTTAAATAATGTATAAAGATGTTCGCTTAATTGTTAAAAGAAGGATATATGCAGGTTAGGGATAGGATTTCTTGATTGTTTGATTGATTAACTGTTTAAAAGTAGAAACTAGCACAAGTGAAATCACGGAAGCAAGTATGTAGAACCTGAGGAGTAATGCAAATAGTTAATTAAACTTGATCAATGACATTAGCTACTTACCTTACGAATCATGTGCTAAATAATTCCTTGAGTGATGACGTTTGTATTTTCCATTTTAGAATACGATGGCTGGAGCAAGAGAGATTGCTGGAACGGGAGGGCGTACGAGACGTCGCGGTAGGCCACAGGTGGTCCGAGAACCCTCTGTTGAATCAGCTACTAACGCCGGGGGAGAAGAAAGTGCGGCTGATCGAAATCCGAGTAACAACGAGGGACATCAACTTGACCCTGCTGTTCAAGCTACCATTGCCCAAGCTGTGGCAACTGCCATGAAGAATTGGAATTCTGAGAAGTCTGCTGGAAGTCATGAAAGAACCGCTGAGAAATCAGGGGAGAATGGTAAGAAAGATGATGAGGGTGAGAAGGGTGACTCGAGCGAAAGCCAATCTGTGAAGGCTGATGACAGGAGGAGAGGGCTGGGTGGGTGCAACTACAAGTCCTTCAAAGGATGTGACCCGGCCAAAGTTGACTGGCCTAGGTGACGGAATCGCTACTCTCTAATGGATAACCACTATGGACAAGATTAACCGAATTAGCGAGTGTTGTCCCGACCAAGCAGTGGTTTATGCCACCTAGTCATTTGAAGATGAGGCTATGTACTGGTGGGAAACTGTGGAACAAAGGAAGACCCGAGAAGAGATTAAGGCAATGAGGTGGAATGACCTGAGGGAGTTAGCAATGAAAAGGTTTTTTACTGATGCTGAGGTTAAGAGGGCCGAGATGAAGTTTCTGAATAAGAAAGCAGGCAAGATGACACACCGTGAGTACACCACTGAATTCAACCGTATGTCTAGGCTGGTGCCTGGCATGGTGAACACTAAGGCGAAACGGATCAAGTGCTACGTCAGGTGGCTTCTCCAGAAGGTCTGCACTTTAGTTAGGGCTAACAAACCTATTACCTTTGATTCTGCAATGGAGTTAGCAGAGGATGGTTTATCGGTCACTAAGAAGGTTGCAGAAGAATAAGTGGCTCGTCATAGTTGTTTTATGTTAGTACCGTTAAGTGGAGTTTTATGTTACTGTTGAATCTATGTTTGTCTTGAAAGCTTGAATGATTTTCTTCTTATGTATGATTTTATGAATGAGTTGTGTTTTCTTGTGATTTTGTATGAATGACTTATGAGTTATCTTGAATGCATGTTGGTTATGATAAATAGTTGTGTGATGCTAAAGCGTTGCCTTAGGAGTTAGCATTATTATATAGAACAAGGTTCCTTGGGAGGACGAGACAGGACTTGGTACATCGAGGGCCTCATGGACAAGCTACCTTTATAGCTAAAACACATGCTCACCGCTCGATAACTGCAAGTCAGGAGTAAGAAGGATAACCCAGAAAGCAAGGCGATCCAATAAAGTGTGCAAATATAAGAAGTTTTCCTTCTACAAGGAATAAGTTAGGTTTTGGGGACGAAAATTCTTTAAGGGGGGGAAGACTTGTAACATCCTGAAATTTCTAAGATGATATTAATTATATTATTTAATATTGGTGGGAAGTTTACTCGGGTAAGCGGAGAAATAAAAAATAGAGTAGGAGTTAGTATGGGTCGGGCTAGTGTAGGTTAATGGATATAGGTTATGGACTTGGGTCATGAAGGAAAGAAGGATGAGACCATGGGCTTAAGTCCATGATCCATAATTATATAAACCATAAATTCCCATTTTATCATTCATTTCACACATATTCCATACACATCCAAAACACACACTTAGCTCTCTCTCATATTTCTCTCTTTCTAGCCGAAACCAAGGTGGAAACCGAGCATCGACCTGAGGTAATGATAGTATGATATTGTAGAGATCCAAACCCATTAGATTTTGTCACGAAACGACGAGCTGACACCGTTAAACCATTAAAGTCACGAGATTTGGGTGGAATCGGGTATAAACGAACCAAGTTGAGCTTAGGGGTCATCCTAGCTCAGATTTGGATCGAACAAGACGAGAATAAGTTTTTCCAGCGATGTCGTCGCCGGAAAGGCGGCGCCGGAGAAGGTGTGTACGAGGAAAGGGAATGTCAGAGAATGTTCCTGACATTCTCTAACCTAACCCTAATTCATGAAAGGGGAGTTAACGAACTAATGGTAATTCGTCTGATGATTCGTTAAAGGAGGCTTAACGAACTAGCCTTAGTTCGTATCTAATTCGTTAAGGAAAGAGATAACGAATTAACCTCAACTCGTTATGATCTTTCGTTAAAGGGGATAACGAATCAGAAGGTCCAGTTCGTTACATGAACTGATTCGTTATATGGACTGGTTCGTTATGTGGACTGATTCGTCAAAGGTCCAAATCGTTATAATGACCAGTTTTTCAGAGGGTCCAGTTTGTTACAAGACCAATTCGTTATAATAGTCAGTTCGTTACTCGCCCAGTTCGTTATGCTAAGATAACGAATCAGGCTATGTGCTGATTAACGAATTAAGTTTGAAGGAATGACAGATAGGTCCCTCCACTTAGATAAGAATGGTTAATTTCATAATAGCCCTTGGACTTTGTTAATTTATGAAAGATACCTATAAAGGATTAACGAGTAACGATTAACTAACCGGGTATTGATTCAATGAAGTAAAACTGGCTTAGACGCGTAAGTCTAATTAAGTATCAATGAGAATGGCTAGAGTAGTATTTGATATTGTAATTATTAAACAGTTAGTCGTGCACAGCTCAAGGAGGAATAACCATTAACGTAAGAAGTAATCGAGTTCATGTGAGTTTCTAGCCCCATTTCCTTGTTATGTTTTCGGGGTTGTGTGCATACTCGATGTGAAGTGTGAATACACTTACCTTAAGTGGTAAGTGTATGCTATAATGTTTGATGTGATATATTTGCAAATGTTATGAATGGATGTCTGTTGGTGCATGAACGATCTTCGGATATTGCACGTGTAGACAGGGAAGGTACCGTTAGTCGGTGTGCGAACGATCTTCGGATATTGCGCGTAACATCATTCGGGAATGATCCATAAGTGGTTATTAGTGTGTAAATGTTGTGGTGTAACTTGGATATTATGTAATTGATGTAATGATATAAAGTGTGTTGTAGACAAATAGAGGTAGGGCGTGACAGAAGTAGCAAGGGTCTAGTAAGGGTGTTAGTAGCATGACGTTAGTACGTGGTAGGGTAAGCCTATGCGTGACATCGTTATTAAAGTGGCAAAGTAGCATAACGTTATTCGTTGTTAAAGTGGAAAAGTGGCATAACGTAATTCGTTATTAAAGAGGCTAAGCTGTAGGGGTAAATAAGAGGTTAAGTGGTAAGGTGAACAGGTCAAACAGTGGACTATGTGTCTTTGGATACATATATAAATGCATTTAGTGGTTGTATGGTGAGTTGCTTGATTAACTAGAACTCACTCAGCGTAGCTGGCTTTTAGTATGCACGCAGGTGATTTGATCAAAGAGTTAGCATGAGGATGGCACATGGCATGGATTGAACGGCTGGCATTTGAAGATGGGAGAAATTGTGTTTTAAATATAATGTTTTGTGTTATGGTATCGAAGACAAGATTTAATGTTTTGTAACGAACGCTTTAAGTTAACGTTTCCGCATAAGTTTTAATTAACTCTGATTGGTAAGAACTGTGTTTATGAGTAAATCCGATGCTAAAGTAGGGCTACCGGGTTTGGGGCCTTACAGTAACTTACATAATTATCCTTGAAGCTTATGATCTAATATGCATGTGTGGCACAACGTTGACCACAAAAATAAGTATTTGGGGTTTTCTCAACTAGACTAGGTTTTCATCTTATACTTATCTTTTATATATATATATATATATATATATATATATATATATGGGAAAGTGAGTATGAGGCTGTTAGGCATCTAACTTTAGATGCAAAACCCCCAAAACTACGTAGTTTTGGCTCATATCCAATTAAAACCTAATTTAGAATTCCATTTTGTATCTATATTATGATTTCTTTCTGGCAACGCATATCAGTGATGGGATTTGCACATCAATTTATTCATAAACCCAATTGACTGTTTCTTGTTTTATCATTGAGTTAAGTGTCATTTAGTACCTGTGGTTTGGTCAACTACGCAACTTTAGTACCTATTCTTTATTTTGTGCGAATGGCTACCTGAGTTTCAAAAAACTTACATTTTTAGTACTTTTTTTAACTCCGTCAATTTTCCTCCATTAAATCATGGGTATTTGGGTAATTTTACCTTCTCTCTCTCTCTCTCTCTCTCTCTCTCTCTCTCTCTCTGTTTTCTACAACATCTCCCCCTTCTACCTATTCCCCACAACCACCACCATTTCTTAAAGATACCACCATATTTGTATATCTCCTCACCATTTCTGACAAGATACCAACATATCTATGTTTAAAACCACAACCACAACCAGTCGAAAACCTACCATCATAACACTCACCCCCTCTTTCTCTTGTAATATATCCACCATCACCATCTACCACCAAAACCTCTTACAACCGTCACCGAATCAGCCACCACCACATCCCCATCCCCCACTTGTAGAATCTATAAAATCAACATGAAAACAACTGAAACAACCCAACAACCACCGTCAGACCGCCGCAACTATCCAGCAACCATCACCGGACCGCCTCAACAGCCCATTAACCACCGCTGGACCGCCACAATACCCAGCCACCACCGCCGGACCGCCGCCACTAACCCTAGACACCACCTACCAGACCTGCCGCCACCAACTTAACCTTACCTCCAATAACATGTTATGAGAATGCAAAAACAAACTTAAGATGTTTAGGGTTTGGATTTTGGGATTTTGGGAAAAGAATATTAAAGAGATAAAAGAAAGATAGGTATGTAGAAGACGGGGAGAAAAAAGGAGAAGGAAAAAGAATAGTGAAATTACCAAACTGCCCCTGATTTAACGAACAAAATAAACGGTGTTAAAAAAAGTACCAAAATTGCAAGTTTTTTGAAACTGAAGTAGCCATTTGCACAAAATAAAGAATATGTACTAAAGTTGCGTAGTTGATCAAACACATGTACTAAAATGACACTTAACTCTTTTTCATTAATATCGATATCTACTACTGTGCTAGTTTGCTTTCTCCTTAATCGATTCTGATTAACATCAACCCTAAACTGGTAACTGTTTGTTGGGTCCATATTTGGTGGTTTGTACTTAGTTCTAGTTAATTGGTTTTGGTTGTATGTGATATATGTAAACTGAGATCCTTAAAGGATCTCGGTGGGCTTCGGGCTTTACTTGGGCTTGGTTGTTAGCTTCCCTATATATAGAGAATATGTGTATAGGGTTTAAAGTTGTTCACGAGAGCAGAGAGTGAGCAGAGCTAGAGAGTTGTTCATTCCAAGTTATTGTGATTGCATATTGTTAGTGCTTAAGCACCAGACGTATTGTTAATATACGTGTGTTTTGAAGCAATTCCGTGTTACTTTACTTTATTCATTTATGTTCTTGAATCACCGGGTATAGGTATTCCACACCTATACTTGTTATATTGATACCATAATTGTAGTGATCCAGATTCGGGACTTACAATTGGTATCAGAGCCTTTGACGAATTCAGGCTCGTTATTTTGATATCAACGGATTCAATATATCATATTTTGGTGGTTTTAAACTGATTTTCGGCGAAGTATTGATCGGAGAAGGAGTATTACTCTTGGTTGTAGATCAAATAACTTGGGAAAGATTTTGGATTGATTTTAGATTTAAATTCAAATCCCATAGATTTCGGATTTTATTTAGTTACCAAAATCAGCTGGTCAAACAAGTGTTCTCTGCCAAGAAAGAAGGGTTTTCGGTTAACTATTCAGTGTTTTCGGCCTAAACAACCAACCAGTTTGTTTGTTTTCGGCCAAAACCAAGTGTTTTCGGCCAACTCTTGTTCGTTCTCGGTCAGATCAACGAGTTCTCGGTCAACTGGTTGTTTTCGGTCAACGTGTGTTCTCGGTCAACCTTGGTTTTCTGTCAACATCTAGTTTTCGGTCAAACTTTGTTGTTCTCGGCCAAAGTGGGGTTTTGGTCTACTTTAGTTCTCGGTTAAAGGAGTTCTCGGCCAAAAAAACAGTTTTTCGGCTGGAAAAATTTTCTTGAACGAAATTTTTCCAGAATACTCCTTATAAGCGAGATTTCATTCTAAACAAGTTTTTCGGGTGATTTTCGGCGAATTTTGACGGGAAATTCGGAAAAATTTGTCTTGAACAAAATTTTTCCTGGACGCCTCTTTTGAGCGAGACATCTTTCTTGAGAATTTTGGCGATCATATTTTTTCGAGAAATTTTGGCGGGAAAATCAGTTCAATCTCTTTAATTACTCAAAGGATTCTCCACAACTCATCTCAATGTTTGAAAGTACTCTTAATCAGTCTACTCCCTCACAAGAAGTATATCAAAATTCATCTGAGATAAGTTTTAAACCATGTTCTTTAAATTGCGGTGAAAAAAACAGAAATGTATAACATTCATAACGACAGTCTAAGTAGAGATATGGAGAGAATAAAATCTGAAAATTTTAAACTTAAGAAAAATAAAAAGGGCTTTCTAGACAAAATAGAAACACAAAACAAGGACATTAAAAAGCTTAAGTCTGATTTTAGTATAAAAAGTTGTCATCACCTAGATGCCAAACAAGAAATTGCTGAGTTAACTGCTAAACTGGAAGCCTCCAAGTTAGAAATCTTGAATCTAACTAGAAAGTTTGAAATGGCTGAACTTGATTTTAAAAAATTCGATGGTTCCAGTAAAGTAGTTAACTCAATGATTGAAAACCATTTGTGGTGGAAGGAAAATGAAGGTGAGGGAATAGGATACAGTCAAGTTCCCCCACCTTACAACCACAATTATGTCCCTACCCCTGTCACCAAAGAACAGGAGGAAAAGATAAAAAAACATGAAGTACGGTAAACAGGTTCAATCTGAAACTATTGGATCAGGATCCATAGAGGAAATCAAGCCTGTTTTAAATGTATAAACAATTTTGATACTTCTACTTCATTTGTAGATATAGTAATCGATGTTGCTTCTAATAGTAAAGGGGTTCAGGCTAGTGAAAATGAATCTCATTCTAACGTGTCATCAAACTCAGATGACACCACAACTTAAAATTATACTAATAGTATTACACAGAGTTGTGGCAACAAAGGGAAGGCACGTAAGAAATCAGCACAACAAGGACAATCTCGTCCTCTTAGATCCTCAGGATGTCCATGTATTGATAAATCATAGGGTGCTTTTTATATCAAGAGGCAAACATGTTACCACTGTGGCACGCCAGGACATATCGCCAGAAATTGTGTTCATCTTCTATATGTTCCCTATTACAAGCAAAATCAGAAGGCTGTGCCAAGGGGCAAGAAGAATGGAAAAACCTTGCCTAAGAAGGAATTCCAACATGAAGCAAGTGCTTCCGTTGACATTAGAAGAAGGATGAAGGCGTGTTTCGTCTGCGGGAATGGCGGGCATTTGGAAAAGGAGTGTCACTACTGTGCTGTTAATAGACAAGCTCCTCAGGTGAAAGGTAACAGGTTTCAACCGAATCCAGTGGTTAAACAAATTGCTTATTTTACAAAACCACGTGTATCTGTACAACAGGTCACGGATACTCAGGGATTCAAAGTTAATATGACAGGTTTGCACTCAGATGATTAAGAAACTGTTAAAAGAAAAATAAATTTTCAGAAGTCTAAGAGTGTTGAGAGTTCTAAGAATTCGAATTCGAATTGCTCCACTCCAAAGTCTGTTTTATCAAATTTCACTAAACCAAGACAGACTTGGAAACTTAAAACTCAGCAAACGGAATCTGTAATGACAAATGATTCTGTTAAAGATGGGAAAGATATGAGTTGGCAAGAGGTCACATATGTTGATGCTCAAGGTAACCCCAAGACATTTATGACTTGGGTTCCTATGTCCAACTAATCCCGCTATGCGTGTAGGAACAACCACAAATTCATTGTTTATCAAATGGGTTGTTCCAGGCACATGACAGGGCAAATATCCATTGTTTTAAAATCTTTAAACCATAAAATGGATTATTTGTTGCATGGACGCGAATTTAGGGTGATAGAATGTTTTTAATCTGCTCTCTAAGTGTGTAGGAACAAATCAGGGAATACATTGTATATTAAAAGGCTTGTTCTAGACATTCAACTTGCAAGGATGTAGAATCTCAAAACAAGCTTATTCCTAGGGGGAGATTCTCATAAATGAAAAATGATGTCTTGAAGATAAAAGGTAACCGTATCACTTTGGTATGAAAGATTGATCAATCAAAAAGATTTTTAAAGTTTTAAATTTTTATAAAAATACAAAAATATGTTCACGTTTAGTTTTTCAAGTATAGTTTTTTATTTTGTTTTATTTCAAAATTGAGAAAATGACTTGAATGTACATGAGAAATGATAGTACATCAGTTGGCTGACTATCACACTTTATTTTTTATTAAATACTACTTTTCGATGATTGAGTCTTTTTGAGGTTAAATTTGTATATAAAAGTTTTTGCACAAATTAAGGGGGAGAAAATTAAAAAATTCAAAAAGAGTGTGTGTGCGTTTAATAAAAAATTACTATCTATGTCTTTCAAACTTCACTCTCGCTTAAAATTATGTCGGTTGCTCAATTTTGAGAACATATACTTGTATATGTTTGGTCCGGTGATCTACTTGTAGATTCACAGGATAGCCATTTATCTAAAGACTGAAAGCATCTCGGGCGTTTGTGATGTGTTTTTGTGTTTTGAATTCTTTCACTTAAAATTATGCCGGTAATTCCAAGTTGAAGGGACATGTATTCTCATATGTGTTTGGTCCTGTTAACCACTAGTGGTCATACGGGATAGCCATTTACCTGAAAACTGAAGAGTGACCGGGGTGACTGAGTTCTTAATATGTGTGTCTTCTGTAATTTTATGGGAAGTGATATATTTATTCAGCTAACAGCTTTTCAGAAGCTTCAAAACATTTTCAAATGAAAATTGATCCAACCTTTGGAAAGTGATAGATAAATTGTTCAAAACATTTTCAAATGAAAATTGATCCAACCTTTGGAAAGTGATAGATAAATTGTTTCTGTGCCTAACGGGTGAAGTTATTAAGCTTAAAAGGCTCTGGAACAGTCATTGGTTTGTGTGGTAGCTTTCCATGATGCGTTAAAAGTCGAAGTGATATACACTAAATTTGCTAAACTTACCGTGGAGAGTCATTTTGAAAAAATGTGCATGTCTCCATATACATCTCTCCGAAGGATAGGCAGAAAAGCAATTACCTAGTCATACACGAGCCCATTAGTGTACTGATCACCAAAAATATTATGTTTCTAAGTTTTACTCAAGTTATAAAAAAAAGAAAAAATATAGTATAAAAATAAAGAAAAACAAAATAATATTATTGTGAAGCAAAAATAAAAATTTTCATATTTCAAAAGCTTAAAGGTCAAACTAGAACTACAGAGATTGGGGCACAAAAGTAAGTCATGTCATGTCTCGAATGAAAGGCCTGTAAGTCCGGATGGCTTGTAAGTCCAACGTTCAACCTTAAAGCTTAAAGTTATTGTTTGTTTATCTATAAAAACTTTTGATCAAGTACTAGGGGGTTGGAGTCAAATTGGGGTGATCTGGGGAAAGACAAATACGCTTTGAAAAAATATAGGAGGCATCACATGTCCATGAGTGATGTCCATCTAAGCTTTATGCCGAATTGAACCTAATTCATATCACTGATGCAATGAAAATCATGCTAAGTTCGTTATACCTACTATCAACCTGTTTCTTTATGTTATAATAACGTTGAACATGAATCTTTGTGAAAGCACCTTAAATAATATGATCCCATGTTCGGATCTTTTAATAAAGGCGGCAGTTTTATCAAGAAAACTGAAATTTGATCCCAAACTTTTGCTAAATTACAAGAAGACCGGGTGATTAAATTTGTTTTATTTGTTGTTTTTGGTCTTATTTTATTTCATTTATTTTATTTTTACGTCATGATTACTCTTGTCGAAACAAAATGTGTTAAGAAATCGTTTTAAAATTTGTCTTCTACTAATGAAATATGATTTCGGTTATTGTGTTATAGTTGGTTCAGCTGGTATGATCTCATTTCAAGTCTTTTCAAGAAAATCATAAAAATTAAAAAAATATGTCTTGTCTTATTTTGTTTTATTTAATTGTTTTCAAAAATATTTTGGTTGATCTTTCTATCAAAGTTGATTGTTCTTTCAAGACTGATTTCTTGCAACGGAAGCATATGAAGTATCTGAGACTCAAATTGGATGATGCTATCTAAAAGGGGGAGATGGTAGAGTATTGGATGCAGATGCTAAAGTTGCTGATCATGTTCAAGGGGAGATGATAGAGTATTGGATGCAAATGTTGAAGTTGCTGATTATGTTCTAGTAAAGATTCTGAAGATCTTGAAAGCATCAGTCTAAGGGCAAGATTGTTAGGTCATAAATTGGTTAGACTGACGCATATTAAAAGGCCACGACATGATCAAGACTAAAGTGATATAAACAAAGACGAGTTGAAGAATTACATTAGTGCAATACCGAAATCCATAGGGATTTCGGTTAGGCTAGTTTGAAGTAAAACAAACAAGAACGAAGCTACAAACCAAGGGGGAGATTGTTGGGTCCATATTTGGTGGTTTGTACTTAGTTCTAGTTAATTGGTTTAGGTTGTATGTGATATATGTAAACCGAGATCCTTAAAGGATCTCGGTGGGCTTCGGGCTTTACTTGGGCTTGGTTGTTAGCTTCCCTATATATAGAGAATATGTGTATAGGGTTTAAAGTTGTTCACGAGAGCAGAGAGTGAGCAGAGCTAGAGAGTTGTTCATTCCAAGTTATTTTGATTGCATATTGTTAGTGATTAGGCACCAGACGTATTGTTAATATACGTGTGTTTTGAAGCAATTCCGTGTTACTTTACTTTATTCATTTATGCTCTTGAATCACCGGGTAAAGGTATTCCGCACCTATACTTGTTATATTGATATCATAATTGTAGTGATCCAGATTCGGGACTTACACAGTTGATTTCTATCCTAAATCCAGTCAACTCCTAAGGCGGCTTCTCTCTTTTCTATCAAATCCCATATTTTAGGGGGGATATGGTTTATTAGTGTTCTTGATTTTTAGCAAAGAGGAGCAACAACGACTACAAAGTGGAAAGAATGTGAAGCTCACTATGATATATTGGAGAATGTATAAGGTTGTACTCTAGAATTTTATAGGGATGATGGTTATTTTTGGTTAATCGTGCTTATGCAAGTCTTTAGTTCCTGGACAGATTCTGAGTTGTGTTTCATATTACAATTTGCAAAACGCTATGATTTTCATGCTTCTATGTTCAACTGGTTTTGTTGATCGCTATATTAATTACTCATCATTTTGTTTATTTTTTGAATGGGTCAATTTTGAACGGGTTATTGCTGGTATGACAGGTTACCTTTGAAATGCAGAATCATTTTATTCAGTTGCAGATTTAGCACAAATCAGTGTGTCGGCTACCAAGAGCAGTAACATGTTAGTTGTATTCTCGTTATGGCTTGAAGAGGATGCAACAAGTGTAAGGATCGGTAGCAATTGAGCGCTGTTGTTGACCTTTATTTACAAAATGTACTCAACTTGTAACCCTGTACTCAACTTGTAACCCATCAATCTACATCCACCATACACCAACTTCTCTGAATATCTAAACCATTATATGAAAAGATCAACAAATGTACTTGAATTAGTTTATTTCTTTAACTACTCAACGAAATTCCACAAAAACAAAAATGCATGGCTATCAATTTATATTCTTTACGTATAATTTATGCTCTATCAATTTAGTTGATCAAATAAATCATAATAACACTTTCACAACTAGAATCAAACCTGCTATTTCAATACATCTTAAAGTTCCAAAGTTTAGAATCAATTCATGTTTTAATAAAAAAACCTACTGTAAAACGACTTTAAGTATTGCAAATAATATTAAAAAAATCTGAAAAACAATTAATCTTAAAAAAAAGGTGATTCTAGGGGTGTGCAGCTTTAGGCCCGGCCCGAAAAAACCCGAAGAACCGGCCCGAAAAAACCCAAACCCGTACCGACCCTAATTACAAACCTATACATTCGGTCTTTAATATCTTACCCAATCGGTCTCGGGTCCGGTTCGGTGAAGACCGACTAAACCTGTTGAACCGATTTTAGTAATTAAAAAGCCAGGATACGTGAACCATAACCCTAAAAAAAATTCTCATGAGGCTTACTTGAACGTATATAAAATTCCAATATCCAATTCCACCATCTACCAAATGCGACGATCAACCAAGCAGGTGATTATGAACGTAACTTGAGTGAGACATTTCTTCAAACAGTTGGTGTGCACATACAAAAATATGTTGCAAAAATATATAGTTTGTTGAATCGTTTCCCTAATTAGCAAGTTTGAACAACATTCATTGCTTAATAACAATATTCATGCATCTGTGTCTTTGTGATGATGAATTTAATTTGAGTAAAGGATAATAATTTAATAAATTCATTATACCTGGAATAATGGTGAAAAACAACAAAAACGACACTGAATAAGCTGAAGATTTGATGTTGAATTGCTGAAGCAGATCATGTTTGTGTGTGAATTAGTTATCATCTAGAACACATAATTGCATATGCACTTAGATTTGATAAAATTATTTCCTTTAAACTCACACCAAGATTGAACAAGATGAGCTTGAAATTGGAACTAAAATCGGGTCCGGTCATTAGCCCGAGACCGAAAAATCGAACCGGTGAAAGACCGAAACCCCACCCACCAGATAAGGTCCGGTCTTCGGTCTCAAGAATTTGTAATTTCGGTTATCGGGTTGGGTTGGTCTTTAAGCGGGTTGGGTCGGGTTTCCACCTTTGCACACCCCTAGGTGATTCTTCGTGTTGATTCACATGCCATCCTTCTCTTTCTTGTAATGCCTTGTCCTTCTGGAAAAAAAAATAATACAAGTATTACACTTCCAAAATTATATGTGTCTTATTTAATACTAAAATATATTACTCTTACCTTCCTTTTGGGACATCCGCTTATGTAATGACCCAATTCCTTACAGTTTGAACAAGTTCTCTTTTTTGATGCTTCAAGAGAAGATTTGATTCTAGTTGCATTTTTAGGACGATCTTTAGTATTAGTAGGAGCTAATGGGTCCCGAACGGAAATTTGAGGCATCATGTTTACTTGTGAACTTTCAACATTAAACTCTTGTGTTGCACTTTCAAGCTGATTGGAATTTGCTCGGATACTTTGTTCTTCTAAAAATTTCACCAACAGGGTATTTAATTTTTTTATCTCATATGGAGAGTCTCGTGCATGCTCAATTGCTTTTCTAAAACTTTACTGAACACACCATAATGTTAATGCACTAACTCCTTTTTCACTATGTATATCTTCGAGCTCGGTACCGCAATTACCCAACTTATACCTAGCATCAAGTGTCCACCTAGATAAAATGTAATGATCAGGAAGAGTTTCAACATTCCTCTTCTTTAAGACATATAAGATATGCTTGCATAGTATCCCATGTGTTTTAAACTTTGCACGCGAACATGCGACATCTATCTTTTTCGAGAGACGAAAATCAACATTTCTCCAGTATATTGTATCAATACCCAGTTGCCCAACCTTATATTTGATCTCTTTTAAGCTTTTGGTTATCGTCTCATGAGTTAAATTTAATGTAGCTTCGGTCCATTCTTTTTTGAATAAATCAAAGATATTTTTAGTGTAACGTGCACCTGCTTTTGCCTCTATCGGGTTAACAGAAGAAAGATTTGGATGTGAGTCCATGGTTCTGAAGTCTTCATCTTCTTCGACAGCCATTCGAGCCTCAACAACTTTATCGTACTGTTTTACAAACTCATTCAACATGATCTTTGAATTCACATATCCATCAAAATAGGAATGAACGCCTTCACTTATTCCGTTTGATGTCATGTCAGGAAAAAAATAATCTTTTAAGAAAGTTGTAGCCCAATGTTTACGTTGATTATACATCTTCGTTATCCAACTGCCACTTTGGAAATTGAACTTGCCACATAAAAATTCCCAACGACTTTCAAATTCTGTAACCGTATTACTATTTACACATTGTTTGTGTAACTCTTAAAAATAACTGTAACTAACCTTAAGAGATCGAAGATGGTCGATCTCATGTTTCTTAATATGCCATGAACAATAAAGATGCCTACTTTGGGGAAAAAAACTTTTGATTGCATTTCCAATAGCTTTATCTTGATCAGTAATTATTGCTAATGGATACTTGTCAAACATGCAATTTAAGAAATTTTTAAATAACCATTCTAAGGTTTCTTGTTTCTCATTCTCCAATAGTGCACCACAAATAATATAGATTGACTATGATGATTCACCCAGACAAATGGAGAAAACGGGAGCAAATAAAATAGATTGACTATGATGATTCACCGTATTACTATTTACCCATTGTTTGTGTAACTCTTGAAAATCACTGTAACTAACCTTAAGAGATCGAAGATGGTCGATCTCATGTTTCTTAATATGCCATGAACAATAAAGATGCCTACTTTTGGGGGAAAAACTTTTGATTGCATTTCCAATAGCTTTATCTTGATCAGTAATTATTGCTAATGGATTCTTGTCAAACATGCAATTTAAGAAATTTTTAAATAACCATTCAAAGGTTTCTTGTTTCTCATTCTCCAATAGTGCACCACAAATAATATAGATTGACTATGATGATTCACCCCGGCAAATGGAGCAAACGGCATCTTAAATTTGTTGGTCATGTACGTGACATCAAACACAAGAACGCCACCAAACTTTACATACGAGTCTCTTGATCTCCTGTCAGCCCAAAATATATTTCTTGGTGACCCATCATCAAATAAATCGACAACAAAATAAAGGTTACGATCTTCTAATATTTTTTCTTTAAAATGCTTAATGAGCCCATAACTCCTTACCTTTGTATTGTTTTCGTTCCTCAGCTAATATATCAGCACATTGTTTTGATGTAACGTCAAAGTGGACTTTTCACAGTATTTATAACCTTCTTAATTTGACAAGGTTTCAACCCGGATTGACCAAGTTTTGACATTAGAGATTTGCAAGCCATTGAGCAGTGAAACTTCCCATGAGAACGGAATTTCATTACTTTGGTTGGAGTAAGAATTAGCTCATGATTGTGTACATCGTTAAACATATCCACTATCCATTTTTCTTCTTTACTTTTTGAAATTCGAATAAATGCTTCACATCTAGTCCTTAAATCCCTACGGCATTTCTTAACTTCCCCGCTAGAGCTTTTAGACTTTAAATCTTTAAAACCCTCTTTGTTGCATACATATATCCTCCGATAAGGCTCACCCGTTGTCTTATTTATAAAAGTTGTATGAATACGTATTCCAAATCCATGTAAAAGGGCGTAACGATTGTAGAACTCATATGCATCATCAGGACTATCAAAAACCATTCCCCTCACATTATCGTCTTCATCTTTATCAAACCCGTGTTCGATTGTCACATCATTATTTTCCTCTATTTCAATATTTGACCCGATAGTTAGATCTTTTTCAGCAACATCCTCTCTAGTTGAGGTTGTAAGTCCACAGTTTGTATATCCTATTTCAGAAAAAAAAATACATATACAAATACCAATTACTTGTTGATAGAAAAATTGATATTTGATTTATTAAATAGGTTTACTGCGTGGTATTTGATGAAATAATTTTATCCACGCTTTAGTATAATGAAATACTTGATATTAAAATAGTTCTAAAATAGTTCTAATAGTGACTGCACACATATTAAAATAGTTCTACGTAAATAAGTAATTAAAATTAATACAAATAACCAAAGTTATATATAAATACGAAATATTAAAAAATAAAAAATATTGTCAAATATTATGATCCACATCTGGTTTTTTACGCCCAGTTTTCTGTGTAGAGCCCACTTTGTTTTTTACCTTCTTTTGTATTTGTTCGGTCTTTAAAGATGCATTTAGTTAGCTTTCATTTTTGTTGTAATAATGTATGGGCTTGCCCCACTTGTAAACAAAATTCATCTTTGGTCATCTAATGGAAAGAAGCATGGCATGTTTACAAAACAACCTTTTTGCAAATCTTATCTTCAACAACTCCCACTTTCTCTCAACCTCTATCTTTATCTTTCCTTTTTTGGCCATAATCCAAACACAACAATATTCAAGATCTCGGTTACACACAAGTGATTTCCGCTAGCTTAGTGTGAGATTGATTAAAGCACATTGTTGTTTGATCCGCATCTCTGGACCTACATTGTGAATAGACCGTAAACCAACCAACTAGCCAAGGTTTGAAACTTTAAAACCAACCAATTGAAAATCGACACATACTATTATTTAGAATGTACAAAAAACCGGCCTGGAACCGATTAACCAGAAACCAAACCGGACCGGTTCATATTTATAACCGAACTACTTGTTCGTATAGCGGTTCGGTTGATTCACAATCAATCCAGTTTTGAAAAAG
Source organism: Bidens hawaiensis (assembly GCF_021521415.1). NCBI lineage: Eukaryota > Viridiplantae > Streptophyta > Magnoliopsida > Asterales > Asteraceae > Bidens > Bidens hawaiensis. Next base: position 168,831 of record NW_027496738.1, read on the forward strand.
GTTTTTTATCCTAAAATCGGTCTTAAACTGATTAACCGGCTCTAAACCAAACAAGTTTGGTTTAGTTTGACAAGTTCTATGCTGAAACCAGATTCCAAATCGACCCGGTTTAGGACAAACCGGTTTTGACCATGCAAAACCCAAAACCAGTTCGGTTTGTGAAAAAAAAGCCGATTTTGTACCCCTCTACTATTATTTCCATAATGGGCCTTATTACCAAGCAAACCACATTCATGGGAAGTCCAAAACCTAAGACAATTATTAAGCGGCCCATCTTTCAAATTATAATCAGTTATGAATTTATGATATTTTAAATATTTGGATCACATTCCTGTTATTTCGCCGAACATCACACACCCTAGAGTAACTTCAAGTTAAAAACTGAATAATTTTAATTAAATTAAGTTTGTATTTGATTATAATTCATATTAGTTTGTATTTCTTTCTCTTATAAATTGGGTTTAGTTTATTGTAATCTCTTATTTGATTAATAATAAAGAGTCGCTGGTCAAGTTCAAACCTGTTTGATTGCGTTCGTGATATCCAGGTTAACCTCATGGAGTACCGAAACTTAACCCTCACTCTCGTCTTCGCAAGCGGCCTCAAGAAATCAAGATTCACAACCAGAATGGACGTCTACGCTATCGCATTCATCTCTGGAACCGTTGGCAGAGATCAAAAGCAAAGAACCAGTATGGTTAAACAAGGTGATTCCGACCCTACATGGAACTTTCACATGAAGTTTGTTATTGATGAATTAGCCGCCGGTTTAGATAACGGCCTGACGCTGGTTGTTAAGATAAATTAGGAGAGGTTCATGTTTCGATTAAGGAGCTTCTGGAAGGTGTAAAGGATAACGGGAAGGCGGTTCAGACCGTTAGTTATCAAGTTAGAAGGCCGTCCGGCAAACTGAAAGGGGTTTTAAGTTTCATGTATGAGTTTGGGGAGAAGTTTGCATATCCAACTCGTGGGATGGGTATGTCTTCCCGGGAGCAACCGGCTGGAGATGGTTACCAGAACCAACACCCGGGGCACGTTTATTATCCACCACCGCCGTGGCCAGTTGTTCCACTTCGCAGATGCTCTAGTATGGGGATGCTTTAGTATGGGATTTGGGTTTGGAACTGGTTTTGATGTTTTGAATTAGTGATAAGTACTAACAATTGTTTTTGAATTAGTTTTCATGATGTTAATATATGGATCTTCAATTATTTTATTCTGCTCGAACAATTGTGTTGAATAAAATAGGTGACGACCAGGAACATAACATAGCGTTTGTCTGCCGTGTCGGAGCTATGAAACTTTTCTCTGGGTTCGGTATTTGGTGTTAAAGTTTTCTGGTATGTTCGCATAATAAAACACAAACTCCCCCAACAATCTCTAGAAGCACAAATTCAACACGATCAACACATCTCTAAACATAAACATGTGCACCTAATTAGGGGTGTCTACGGACTATGATTTTTAGGTCAAACCGTTAGTCAAAACGGTTAATAACTATTTTTTATCATTAACAACCAAAACCAAACCGTTAAATATTAAAACCAAACATAACCAAACCGTTATTGCTTGGTTTCATGGTTTAAGCTTATTGGGTCTTTGTTATCGTCATAACATTAGATTTCATGTTCATCATTATATCTATCTCAATCTGCATACCAATCAAAGAGCTAAGGAAACAATACCGGTGTAAACTATAAATCATGATGTAACTGTAGTATTTGAATCAAAACTCGGTTAAAGATTAAATGCACGTAATATAATACACTTGAAATTTGAAAATCTAAAATAGATATTGTGCAACTTTAGCCCAATACGTTCCAAATAAACTATTAGACTTGCAATTATTTTAGCTAAGAGCATTTCCAACCCGTCCCTATACTATGTGAGAGTTTATAAATTATAATGTTGGGTTTTGAGTGGTTATGAGTGTAAGTTATATGATGGAAAGTAAAAAAAAAGTAGTGATTTTTTTGTAAATTTAGGAAAACTTTGTTTGTCTATGTTTATTTTTTAATAAACTTAAATTGGTTGTAAGTATATGAGAGAAAAAACTATAATGATTAATGTATAAAATAGGATTATTTAATTGAATAGGAGAGTAAATGTAGTGTTTTTTAATGTAATTAAAAAGATGAATATGAGGGACCGCTAGGAAAGCTTTAAGACTATCCCATCAACAATCTCATAATCTCAATCTCACATTATAAAATTAATTTCTCTCTCTTCAATTTACAAAATTTAACCCACTCCAATCTTTTACTCCCATTAACAACCCAATCTCATCCTTTTTTTATTAAATAAATTAAATTTATAATTAGTTTTGATTAACTATATAAATATAATTAAGTAATTATATATATTTTTAAATATAAAAAACGTTAAATATATATATTAATCAAACACATTTTATAAAATAGATAAAAATAAGTTACAATAGTAGCATGAAATACAAAATTACACATATTAATGATACAAAACTACATATACTTATTCATCAACACCAAATTTCTGCTATATATGATCAATCACATCGTTTTTTAGAATGTTATGAGCTTCTCTATTACGAAGTTGTGCCCTATTCGTCATATAACTGGATAGGCTTGCAATTCGTTCAGTAGAGTATCGAAAGAGTGGTTCATCATCTTCACTAGAACTCCTTCGTTGTCGGTTTGTAGGCCTATCATTAAGAAATTCGGATGGATCATAATAATTAAGGTACGTGTCCCGTTCATACTCAACAATCATATTATGCATGATGATACATGCAATCATAACTTTCCCCATGGTATCTTTGTCCCACAACTTACATGGGTGACGTAGAAATGCAAAACGAGCTTGTAGAACTCCAAATGCTCGTTCCACATCTTTTCTAGCGGCCTCTTGATGTTTAGCGAACAACTTGTGCTTTCGAAGCTGTGGACAAGTTATTGACTTGACAAATGCGGCCCATGAAGGATATATACCATCAGTAAGATAGTATGCCATATTATAATCCCGACCATTCAAGACGTAGCTCACATTTGGTGCCCGACCTGTCAACACATCATCAAAAATAGGAGATCTTTAGAGGACATTAATGTCATTGCACGTACCCGGTGTTCCAAAGAACGCATGCCATATCCATAAGTCATATGATGCAACGGCTTACAAAATGATTGTTGGTTTACCGCCTCGACCTGCATATTGCCCAGCCCAAGCAGTGGGACAGTTTTTCCATTCCCAATGCATGTAGTCAATGCTACCAATCATACCTGGAAATCTGCGTTTTTCCCGGACATGAAGTAATCTTCTTAAATCATCTTCATTGGGCCTTCTAAGGTATTCTTGACCAAAACATGAAATGACACCTTCAATGAACTTTAGAAGAGAATCCCTTGTTACAGTGTCACTCATTCTCAAATATTCATCTTGTGCATCTGTTGATGTCCCGTAAGCCAACCCTCGCATAGCGCCGGTACATTTCTGCAAGTTTGAAAGGCCTTTTCTTCCTGTAGCATCACATCTTTGTTGAAAATATACATCATTTGCGGTAATAGCGGCCACTATACGGAGGAATAATGGTTTGCGCATTCGAAATCTACGCCGAAATGTGTCTTCACCATATGTTGGGCTGTCAACAAAGTAGTCTTTCATCAAATGTTCCTCCCCATGCTCGTGTTCACGATCACAATACCTTCTTCTTGATCTAGGAGGATGATCTCCTATGATCATATTTGGCATGCTTATAATAAATTCTGTAATTATGTAATCAAGTTGCCAATTTTGCTCAGCAACCCTAGCTTCCATTTATCAAATTCATTTGAGTCAGATGAATCGGAACTCTCCGATGGGTAATCATTCAGAGACATTTTCCAAATACTTAAGAAAGGAAGAGTTATTATTAGATAATACTCTGTCAATGTTATACTCTCATTTATATAGAATAATATTAACTTGATATTGGTAGATTATTTATCTAAACAAAATCTAAGCATCCAGTAACATGGTGACACGTGGAAACAAAGATAATGTTTGGATATCTAGTTGATAACGCCAGATTATGTTATCTAAACAAAATCCAAGCAATGAGTAAAACAGTGACACGTGGCAACGAAGATAATGTTGGATATGTAGTTGATAATGCCAAATTATTTTATCTAAACAAAATCCAAGCAATGAGTAAAATGGTGACACGTGGCAACGAATATAATGTTGGATATGTAATTGATAATGCCAGATTATTTTATCTAAACAAAATCTAAGCAATGAGTAAAACCGTGACATGTGGCAACGAAGATAATGTTGGATATGTAGTTGATAATGCTAGATTATCTTATATATACAAAAAACTAAACATTCAGTAAAACGAAGATAATGTTGGATATTACATGCATAAAGTAAAACACACATACATAAAAACCAAATATATTACAAATGCATAACAAACCAACTAAAATTAAAACACACGGTGAACCGGATTTAATTAGACGAACCCATAGAGCTTCCTCATCAGATGACGCTTCATCATTTCTTCTTCAGGCGACAACAACGGCTTTTGCAACTGTGCTGTCAACTGCATATGTTGCATTTCCTCCCGCTTCCCTTCCATTTCCTCCCGCTTCTTTTCTATTTGCTCTCGCTTAATTTCTTCCTTTTCTTTTTCAAACTCGAGTCTTTTTTTCATGAGTTCAATTTCATCAATTCTAGTAAGGTTCAATACACGAAGCTGTTCAGTAAACTCCTCAGAAACCTTACCTTTTCCTTTTGCTTTTCTTTTGGCTGCATCTCTACCCGTTGGACGCTGAGTTGTTGAACTAGTTGGTGTGTATGGGTTGGAATTGACATAGTCCCCTTCTTCGGTAGTCCTTGTTCTTTTTGTGCTTTCAGCGCTTTCTTCATCACCCACTTCACATTCAGTATAGGAATGTGTTGCATCATGGGTGCTTACACATAACTTCAATAAAAACGACAGTGTCGTTAAACTTTCCCCCATCTTGCTCGTAAATTTTATAAGCATTATTCTCAATTTCTTTCATGCTCATTCCACTTCTTCTTGCACAATATGCTGCCCTGTACGCACCAACCCATTTACTCCCATTTTCGCTAAGTCGGATAAAACGACCTTTTAATTGATTTGCATTCCTTATACCAAGCTTCTCTGGATTTTCTTCTCGAGCTACATCGTATAATTTCCTTACTTCTTCCCATAAATGTTTTTTCTTTTTGTTTTTACCTTGAACTTTATCTTCACCGGCCAGAAACCAGGATGACATTAAAGCGACATCTTCATCAACATCCACTTTCAGGGTTGGGTTCTGAAATTTGTGAGGTATATTGTGAAGTGTTTTCATTGACATGAACTTGAGTTGGATTTGAAAAAGGTTGAGAGTTTTTGTAGAATTGGGTATTGAGATAATCTTCATAATCTCCAAGATTCATGTGAAAGTTTGAAAATTGATGATTCATTGTAGGAATATGAAATCAAATAGAGATGGAAGGTGTGAGTGAATATGAAAGTTCTTATAATATTTATAGGGTTAAAATATGAATTTAGATATTTATTTTATTTTTGTGAACAGGTAATGTTTGATTTTTTAGATTATAAATCTTATCCAAAAAATCTGACTAACCAATAGAAAACTAGTGGTTCAAATAAGATAATTCAATAATGGTTAAAACTAAAATTTTATATAAAAAATACGATTTTTTAAACAAACTCCATTTTTAACGAAATTTATACCGGAATGCTCACAAAAAAAAAACCTAAGTAAGACTGTGTTTTTATATTTTTTTAAAAGTCAAATATAATAAGTTATAAAACAAAAACCAATATATATATATATAAATAATTGTTATGAATTAAAAAGGAAAAATCAAAATAAAAAGTAACCAATGGAAATGTGACATGTGTGAATGAGACAAACAAATTGGGTTTGCAATCTGGTTAGCCATTCCGATCGAGATTGCCCCCTTTACTCTTTTTTTCTTTTTTTTTATTCTCAAAATCTAAAGATTGCAATCTTGAGAATGCCAATGGTTGTAGTCTAAATAGGTGAAGGTTAATGCATAAACAATCAAACAAAAACTAACCTTGATCCTTTTTTTACTTAAATTGGATGGATAATAGGATATTAAAATCAAAAACAATTACGAAATGGTGGATTATCATTGATTGCTAATAATCCGATTAGAGGTGTGACTCGTGAGGAACGTCGACAGACAGTCGAGGGGTGAGAGCAGTTTAGCAACTAATTGGTTTTTAAATTGTATTTAAATTTTAAGATTTTATTAATCATTATTTAGGTTTTAGATCTTATAATCAGTGGGTTCAAAAATGTTTTAAATGACAATGGATTTTCTCGCCAAAAAAAAAAAATTTAACTGGGTTTGTTCGCTAATATAATAACTATATGCTCTATGTAAAACCAAAATCAAATTGGTTCAGTCCAGTTTTATATGGCCGATTTTCGGTATAAACCATAAATTAGAGGGTTTGTTATGATTTGAAAATTTTGAAATCGACCGAGATTTAAACAAGACAACCGACTGCGAAACCAAAACAATGTCTGGTTTAACCGGTTTCACATTTTGCAACCGAAACCTGAACGCCCCTATACCTGATGACCTAATCAAGCTTAAATATATTAGAATATATTATTATATATAATAATTAAGAAGTTTGGCGACACAATCACGTGATTGGTCGCCATACTTCTTATTTGCTTTTAGTTCGTTTTACATTTTCAACTTCGTGTTGGTTCGCTATCGAAAAATGTGGGTTTTTTTTATCGTTGATACCGTCAAATGATTCCGGTCAAATTCGCGTCACCTCATGGTCGCAGCCCAAGGTTTCTTTCCCATGAGTTATTTTTAGTCCATCGATTCTGGACAAATCCGCGCTAGGTATAGGCTACAACATGCCTATATTTTTGGTTTTCGTCATGGTCTTTTTTATGAAAATATGTTAATTTGTTGTATTTGAGTGTGGACGAATTAACTTACTGCTTTAATTTCGGATTCATAGCCTGATACCAACCGAAGCCGTGTCGGTTCACCACCACAACACATAATTTTCTATGTACGATTTACTCTCGACAACGTCTTTCCGATTGAATTCGCGTTAGTTCACAAACACAATGCTTGGGTTTTTTTTATAACTTTTTGTATCCCTCTATTCCATAATCAAGGAATTCGTAACAGCTCGCAATGCAACACGCATGTTTTTTTTCCACATTTTTAAAATTTTTTTGAATATGTTGTAATAATTGGTTTCTTAACCTGGCACCGATCGAATTCACCTCGACTTGCAGCCACACTGCACTATTTGATAAGTTGTACGAGTATGAGTATCAATAACATCAACCCGGCGCAACGCGCCGGGAATCTTCCTAATTACACATAAATGATTAATATTTTTACATAAAACAATCAAACATGAACTAACTATGATATTTTTATTCTTTTACTTAATTTGGATAGATGATACTACGATAGGATTTGAAATTCGAAATCAATTAGGTCATGTATTGTGGGCTACAAACTAGGCCATGATATTTGGATTGGGTCATGCGTTTTTTTGTCACCTGGTAAAGTTTGAAGAATAGTATTATTTTATTATCATGTGTGATATATGTGTGTGCACGCGCGCGCGCGCGCACACACACGCTATCTATACTATACATACAGGAAGGACGATATGATGGTTTTACCCAAAAATCTTAATTTTAAGGGTTGTACAACTCTTATGCATGGTGTACAACAATCACTTCAAAGGACAAATGAGCGGGACTTGAAAGGTGGAATTCAGATAAGGAGATTCAAATTTCAAAATACCATTGCGCCGTCTCTTTCTTCACAAACCCTAAATATTGCATCTTTCTCATCAAACTATTGCAACCACTACAACACTCCCTACAAGTTCTCACCAAATCCCAAGTCAATGGAAGTGAAGACGACGGTGGATTTATAAAACAGAAGCAAGGAAGGTGGTGTATGGTTACAAATCGACGACTACAAGTTGATTTACCGGTAACCTCCTATGTTTTTGGGGCTAAAGCCACGGGAAGGTAGTCTTGCTTTCATGGTTCGTTTCTTCCTTTTTAGAACCTTTTTTGTTTGTCGCTTTTTGTGCTGTTTGTTCATGTAATTTAGTTTATTTGTCATCGTTTATTGATTCGTTCATGTTTTCAGGGTTGTCTTGTTTATTTTCCTACTGTATCTCAAGGTAACTAATTTCATTAATTTTTTTTGTTTGTAGTTAGGTTATTTGATTATTGAATTTAGTATGCTAAACGGTTCGTTGTTATTTCATTGAAGGGGCGTGTAGTTCGGCATGCGGCTGCTAAAGGTAAACTACACATTTTAATAGTGAATTTTGTTTTCATTATAATCTGTTTACCTTAGACATTGTCGTTTCCCCGATCGTTTAGTTTTCAAAATTAGGTGACGGAAGAATTACTTTTGTCTGTGTGATGCTAGGTCTGTGTTTGTAATACACGTTGACATTTTGCGTAAACAAAATCAACCCAAATGGAGGGTTTTAAAGTTACTTTAGATTTTTAGCAACAACTAAATGGGACAACTTCCTGTGATTTAATGTCATGATATCCATGTTAACGTTAGTAAACAGATGAATAAAATAAATGTTTATTTGATTTTGTTTTAAAATTGTTTCAACGGTGTTTTGGACATTACAGGCATGGAGTAATATTGGTCTGTTGGTTCTTTGTTTGCAGGCCTTCAAGTTATCTAATGACTGCAGACGCTACGTCTGCTGATATATTATTAATTTATCAGGATATGCCATGCATTGTTTTATCAAATCAAAAGTTGGAAGCTTTAAACTGCTACATGAGGTATGGATTATTTTGTTGTTCTTAAACAAGATTGTAATTAAACATACGTTTGTTATTAGTTATTTAATTATGTAGACATAGAACCAGAGCTATATATCTTCCACTCTTGCACTCTATACATGAGAAGCTAGCAGTGCCAAATCTTGAGGTATTTTTCTTTTACTAGGCCTGTAAGCGAACCAAACTAGCACGAACAAAGCATGTTCATTTTCATTCGTTTAACTTTAACATAAAAAATGATAGAACATTAACAGTGAAACGAATAAGATTTTTTTGGTTTTCATTCGTTCATTAAGAAAGAGAGCATTTACATGTTCATTTGTTGATTGTATAACAAAGGGGTCATTATTATTAACGAATGGATATTAGTATAAAATGCGTGATGCGTTTTGATACAAAAAGCCAATGCACATGCATAAGGTATTTGATGCGTTTTTTATAAAAAAGCTACTAAAAGGTATTTATTGATAATATTAAAACTTGTTACATTTTAACAAGATTTAAGATTTGCCTCAGATCTTCTTAAGTTATATCGGAATTGTAATCATTTCTTTTTGCTCCATTTTATATGGTTTTAAATTGGTTTGATAGGC